>NC_073626.1:116655981-116955981 GCF_029407905.1 Bubalus kerabau
ATCAAATTGTCTCCTCCCCTCCAAGCTGCAATCCTTGCTCACCTGGACTGGACTAGGCTGAAAACAACCAGTATCTTAACAACCTGCCTGAGGCTCAGAAAGATGACGCAACTTGTCCATGGTCCAGCAGCCCTGGGACGGATTGCAAAAGAATCTGTATGGCTTGATGCCATTTTTTAACCATGAAGAGCAGTATTATTCAATGGTATGCATATCAACAATACTTTACATGGATATTTGTAGTTAACTATAAAAATATGCATGGGGATGACAGATACCAACTTCCGGCTATTGATTACTGAGAAGAAAAGGGAGGGTTTGGGGAAGTGGATGGAGCTTCAACGATATTTGAACTATATCATTTTTCTGGTAAAGAAAACTATTGCACAGTATCAACATCTGTACATCTAGGTGGTGGGTATGTTTTATATATTTCACAATTAAAAGAGAGAAAAATTAAAATGCATGTAATCAACAAAAAATAGAAACCAGTCTGTATGACACTGAGGCTTACACCATTGCCATCTCACATCTCTTGCTAGGCTCCTGTACCTGTACAAGTCGCTTAGTCGTCTCAGACTCTTTGCGACCCCATGGACTATACAGTCCATGGAATTCTCCAGGCCAGAATACTGGAGTGGGTAGCCTTTCCCTTCTCCAGGGGATATTCCCAACCCAGGGATCGAACCCAGGTCTCCCACATTGCAGGCGGATTCTTTACCAGCTGAGGCACAAGGGAAGCCCAAGAATACTAGAGTGGGTAGCCTACCCCTTCTCCAGTGGATCTTCCCCACTTGGGAATGGAACAGGGGTCTCCTGCATTGCAGGCAGATTCTTTACCAACTGAGCTATCAGGCAAGCCCCCTTGTTGGGCTCAGTTCTTTCGGTAAAGAGGTTCAAAGGATCTTCTTTTCTCTTCAATGGATAATGCTATCTTTTGTGTTTAAGAAACAAGAATAAATTAGGAGGCTGGCATTAACATATACACACTCCTATTTATAAATTAGGTAATTCACAAGGATATACTATATAGTACAGGGAACTCTACTCGATATTCTGTAATAACCTATAGGAAAAGAATCTGAAAAAGAGCAGATATATGTACATGTGTAAATGAATCACTTTGCCCAACACCTGAAGCTAATACAACATTGTAAACTGATTAAAATTATAAATAAAAGTTGTTTTTTAATCTATAAAAATAATATTAAAGTTGTTTAGAAAGAAAGAAGGTGCTGAAGTTCTGTAAGTCAACCATGGTCCTGGCCTGCCTTTCTCCACCCATGTGAAGGTCCACAGCAGGGAGGGATGTGTGTGCAGGGGGAAGAATATTTTCCAGCAGACCCCTCCCCTCCTGATTTTGGACATCCAGGTTCAAGGTCAAGGTAACACCCCAGAACTAGGGGTCCTGTTGATCCAAGAACTAGGTCAGTATCACTCCTTAGAAAGTTGTCTTCTCTGACTTAAGAGGACAAGGTCAGAGAAAATTACCTCCTCCATAAACCCTATCGGGCTTCCCTTGTGGCTCTGATGGTAAAGAATCAACCTGCAATGCAGTAGTCCCAGGTTCAACCCCTGGGTCAGGAAGATCCCTGGAGGAGGGCACGGCAACCCACTCCAGTATTCTTGCCTGAAGAATTTCCTGGACAGAGGAACCTGGCGGGCTACAGTCCACGGTCGCACAGAATTGGACACGACTGAAGCGACCAAACAGCAGCAGCAGCAGCAAACTCATTAGGAGATGGGGGAAGGGATGATGCCAAGGAAAGGACGAGGAAAGAACACACTGGAGCGGGCTTTCAGTGCATCTTCAGTGGCTGTGATTGCAGCTGGAGGCAGCTCTGTTTGCAGAGCTGGTAGGAAGATATTCAGAGGTTTAATAGAGAGCTTCGGGAAAACAATTCAATAAAGCAACACTCGCCTGAGTCCTTAGCAGGAGGAGAGGCAGAAGGCAGAAGCACAGAGTCAGGAGCCCTTTTCTTCTCCAGCTGGTGAATTAGGGGTTCAGGAAGGTTCTTTGGCGAATGGCAGTATTCTGAGCTTTGGGCCGCAGGGGCGTTATGTACATTTCTCCCCATCAACACCCTTGCCCCCCAGGGCAGATATGCATACCCCTTCTCCTGGACCCTGTTTCCCCTCATCCACTTGGCAATTTGTGTAATAATTCTGCCACCCTGTGCAGAGGTGTTTGGTCCATGGAGAGCGCCTGGTGAGTGCTGAGCTAGCGGGCACCCTCCCCAGGAAGGGCCGAGTGGTGTGAAGAGTCAATGCTCTCTAGAGCCAAAGCAATCAGTTAGGAAACCAGCTGCTGAGGCCAGTGTGGGTCCTGTCCCATGAAGGTCAGGCTCCAGACAGAGAAGAAGAAAGTACCCTCACAGAGAAGGCCAAGTGTGAGAGGGGGTATGTCCTGGCGGGGTCATGGTCCCTAGCTCCAGTGACATCTCTGCCCAGTGCATGCTGCCCCTCCCTGGATGCTGAGAGTCTCCCAATCCTAAGCTAGGAGAGCTGCGTTTCTGCCATTTCAGTAGAAAGAATTCTGATAGGTACACTTGTGATCGGGTTCTTTATTTTGATGACCTTGGATTTTTAATCATTTTTAAAGTAGTAGCTTCCTCTTCTTCCCTGACAAATACAGGACCTGGATTATTCCATGACTTTATGAATGAGTATTCAATGATGAATCATATATTTTCTTTAGGAAACTTCAAGTCCATAGAGTATGCCTAGCTCCATACTAGCCATGGAAGCCCTTTACTGACTGCTGTGCTGTGCTTAGTCACTCAGTCGTGTCCGACTCTTTACCACCCCATGGACTGTGTCCCACCAGGCTCCTCAGTCCATGCAATTCTCCACGCAAGAATACTGGAGTGGGTTGCCATGCTCGCCTCCAGGAGATCTTCCCAACCCAGGGATTGAACCCAGGTCTCCCGCATTGCAGGTGGATTCTTTACCATTTGTGACACCAGGGAAGCCCAAGAATAGTGGAGTGGGTAGCCTATCCCTTCTCCAGGGGGATCTTCCCCAACCCAGGAGTTGAACCGGGGTCTCCTGCATTGCAGGCAGGTTCTTTAACAACTGAGCTACCAGGGAAGCCCTTACTGACTGCTGCTGTGATGTATCTCATTGAAAGGTCAGGGTGGGACTTGTCGACTCTACTGAATGAAGATCTTGCACATCTTTCTCTACACTGGCCCTCTCCGTTCACTCTGGCATCCATCCCCTCCTTCCTGGACTGATGTGACGGTCTCTGAGGGGAGCTTGGTGTCTGACTGGTAACACCCCTTATGGACCTCTCAGATTCCCCAGACTGCCTGCTCTTCTCTTTCTCAGCTCAAGCTCACAAAAACAAGGCTGCCCTCTGCTGTCAGACTGGGAAGAAGCTACACCAGGGGTCGGTGGGGGGCTAGGCTGTGGAGGCCCCCATCCCAGAACAGCATTCCGGAAGTACAGGACACCAGTTCCCTGTGATGTGAGCCAAGAAGCAGGAGGGAGCCTCTTTTCTCTCTTCTACAGGTTATGCCAAAGGAAGAGTTCCTCCCTGCAGACCTCAAAGGGTATCCAGAGTGCCCAGTGTCTGCGTGGCTCCTGGTAAAGCAGGAATATTAGTACTACTGCAGGTCGTAACACTCAACCTTTGCTGCAGGCCCTGCTTTCTAGAAGCTCTGGGTTAAGACACTGTTTCTAGGATCCCTGCCCTTCAATCCACCCTCCCTAGTGCCACAGTTTTCAAAACTGAAGATTTAGTTCTCCTGTATAAAAGTTTTCAAAGGCTCCTCATGGCAATGAAAGACCACCTCCCCAGCTCTGCACACACGGGGATCTTCACAAACTGGGTTTCTACGGGCTCTGCAGCTCACCACTGGCCATGCCCTCTCCTCCCTTGCTTAAGGTCCACCTACACTTACTCTGTATTCCCGAACCTTTCCTGCTCTCTCGCCTGTGTCTGACCTGCCATGGGCTTCCGCGGAGACACCCTTCTTCCCTCCCTCCTTTTCTCTCCTGAACGGATTCCTCCCCCCTCTTCCTGGGCTCGCCGAGGTGAGGTCAGCTGCTACCTCCCCTGAGCCCTTGATATCTTCCTGCTTGGCCCCTTTGGACTGCGTTGTCACTGTAGGTGCCCACCCAGTGGGTCTGTGAATGTCAGGGAAGGACACTGTAGGTCCCACGTCTGTAGGTGTGGCATAGGGTAGATGCTCTGTAAACCGACGGCGGCTGCATGAGGAAGACTAAGGGAGTGCAGGAAACAAGACATTTATGGGAAGAGATGTCTCAGGGGCCAAGTTCTTCTATATCAAAGCCTGCTCTCAGCCAATGAGCTTAACGTCTGTGACTTTACCTAAGGGTGTATTTAAATCAAAATAAAATAAAAAGAGAGCTGCAAACCTTAAATGATATATTTCATGGTTGATTCATCTTCCTTTTAATGTAGCAATCAAGTATGAGGTTCTCACTTAGGAGCTGTGAGGTCAAAGAAAGGGAGGGAGCGAGAGACAAAAAGAAACGACCTCATCTGCCTGTTACCGGAGTCAAAAATTCAACAAAGATTCTTTTATTCCAAGATTAGAAGTCGAGTTCTAAAATGCAAATCTCTGTGAATTTCAGCAGTGAAGCAGAAACAATTTACATCACAAAATAAGTTAAGTCCTTGGCTTTTTTGTGTGTGTGAGTCCTTGGCTCCTTTATTTCAAGTAACTTCCCAAGGTGAAGGTGTGTGTGGGGGTTGGGGGGTGGGGGAGTCCTTGCTCTGTCCCACTCAGGCCACTAGGACTCTTGAAGACTCCAGGAAGCTAAGATTCTTAAAGCCTACCCACCTCTGACTCCTCTCCGAATCCTTACCTCTCTGGGAGACAAGATGGTGCTCAATGATTACAGGGGGAATAATAATAAAAGGAACCTTGTTCTCTTGTCTCCAGTCTGGCTAGTGGTCCAGCTATGGGCCCACAGGTAATTAAAAGGGGGTCTGGTTTCTTTGGCTGTAGTGGGTTCTATACTTACTCTTTTTATTTAATTTTTATTTTATCTTGAAGTACAATTGACTTACAATGATTCTGTTAGTTTCAGGTAAACATCAGAGTGATTTAGTTTTATATATATATATATATATATACATACACACACACACATATTTATATGTATATATACATATATCTTGGAGAAGGCAATGGCACCCAACTCCAGTACTCTTGGCTGGAGAATCCCATGGACGGAGGAGCCTGGTGGGCTGCAGTCCATGGGGTCGCTAAGAGTTGGAGATGACTGAGCTACTTCACTTTCTCTTTTCACTTTCATGCATTGGAGAAGGAGACGGCAACCCACTCCAGTGTTCTTGCCTGGAGAATCCCAGGGACAGGGGAGCCTGGTGGGCTGCCATCTCTGGGGTTGCACAGAGTCGGACACAACTGAAGCGACTTAGCAGCAGCAGCAGCAGCATACATATATCTATTATTGTTCAAATTCTTTTCCTATTTAGATTATCACAGATTATTGAACACAGGTCCTATGGTATACAGTAGATCCTTGTTGGTTAGCTATTTTAAATATTTATTCTTGACTGGACCTCACCTGGTATAAATAATTACAACTCACCTAGAGCAGCAGGTGAATAGCTGGTTGTATGTAAGTCTGCCTTAAAGTATGACCTGAGTGGTTCTCGTACCTACCTTTGAGTTTGGGATGGAGTGAAAAGGAAGAATTTTCAGGAGCCCTTGACTTATTATACTTACAATACTTTGGCTACCTGATGCAAAGAACTGACTCATTTGAAAAGACCTTGATGCTGGGAAAGATTGAAGGCGGGAGGAGAAGGGGCCAACAGAAGGTGAGATGGTTGAATGGCATCACTGACTCAATGGACATGAGTTTGAGTAAACTCAGAGAGTTGGTGATGGACAGGAAGGCCTGGTGTGCTGCAGTCCATGGGGTCCCAAAGAGTCAGACACGACTGAGCGACTGAACTGAACTGAACTGACTTATTATTCTCTACTATCTGATCAGGTGAAGAATTTGGTCTCTAGCTTAAAAAAAGAAACTGGGAGACTTCTGAGGCTAAATATATGAGTAGTGCAGACAGAGCCATCAGTCCTGTTTTTGCAATCTGATGGATCTATAAATGGGATAACATCACCTCCCAGTTCTATCAGACACCCACTAACTGTGCTGAGCTAGAAGTGGGAATAATGAAATGTATGTAAAAGCTGTTTAAATATGTATTCTTAGTGTAAAACAGAGTGCAGATACTACCCCAGGCATCCAATGGGACAAACAAGTGCTGAGTCTGGAGATGGTTAGAGCCTTCACACCACTGGCCACACCCACAGCACACTGTTCTCTGGGAACCAGCGGGTTAGTTCCTATGCTTCCCTGTTCCCAGCACTTTTAGTTTTCTGGGATTTCTCCGCCTTTGCACTGGAGCTTTCTGATACTTAACGAATGCCTTTTAAAGGACCCTGGGGACTCGCTAGCCAGTTTGTGAAAACAAGAAGCCCTTTGACATGACCTCCTTTCTGCTTTGAGACAGGCAGGAGGTCTTCAAATTGTAAAACTGGCTTGTTTCCCCACCAGTGCAGACGGAGTCACTTAGGGATAATGTTACCCCTCACTCAGCTCCAGCCTGAGAAAAACAAAGCCCCCCAGCTATGCGACTGTGCTCAGAAAGCAGGCTGAAAGGTTAAAAACAGACCACTGCGGCCTAAATGTGTCACCTGGCTCCTTCAGGAGCTCTGCTAATCAGTTTATCTAGGCAGTAATCACAGAAAGACTGGCCGGTGGCAGAGAGCTATCACGAGGGAAGGTCAGAAAACCAAGAGGCTGCCTGGCAACACGGAGCTGCCTTTTTTATGGAATTTCCACAGGATCAGGGACTTGTGGATGGAATGGACTTGACCCGAGAGATGCATCCACTCCTGACAAAGTGGAGGCGATGTTACCCTGTGGGCTTTGGCCGGCGACCGGCAATCAGATGCTGTCTGATGGCAAAGGAGACCTGGCTGACAAAGGAGTATTCTGTGTGTCTCCAGGGAAGGCTTTGGAGTGCTGGGGTTGGGTGCTGCCTCAGCAGAGCAGCAGGACAAGCATGGCAGGTGAGACCGTGTGAATGTGGGCTTGCCCTGTCAATTACACTGAGGCCCCACAGGCCGGCTACTGAACAAGGGTACTACACATCTCTCAAAGTGAGCAGCCAGCCTACATCCCCACACCCTGAGAGGTTAGAAGGGAGGTTGTCCTGGGGGAGCTGTGGACTTGTTTCCCTCTGCTACCTAAGTGGGTGAGAAGGCCCTTGAAGGGACTACTTTGCAGAGCTTCACTGCACCCCTGGGAATTTATGATGCACACAGATCAGTGCCAGACCCAAAGCCTGCAATGCCTCATGGATGGAGACTGTGGTCAAGAGGATGCCCGGAAGGAGGATTCCTGAGCAGAGCCTGCGTGTGCATCAGCAGGAGCTCCCACAATTTCTCAAAGGAACAGATGCTGTTTTCTCTTGGTGCAGGTGTGAATCCCACAGAAGGGTGCCCAGCTGGGTCCCACTGGGCAGAGCTCTGTAAGAGGGGCCACAGGCAGTGTGGGCTACTAGAGACTGGTGCCAAGAAGGAGCCACATAAGCAGTCCAAGGGGGCATTGCCAGTGATGTGTGTGTGTGGGGACATAGACAGGTAAGGAAGGGCCACACTGTCATTCCACCATGCACATGGCCCAGGGACTCAAGATCACTCTCCTCACTTCCTTTATCTAATGGCGGGAACAGAGGAAGGCAAGAGGAACCAGGCCAAACAGTTCTGAGCAGGGAAAGTGCACATGGAAGGAAAAGGTGGGTGGCAGGTCGCAGAGAAAAGAGAAAAAGGAAGTGGTCAACTTTCCCTCAATGTTCTCTTGCTTTGCAAAAGTCCAGGGATGGAAAGCTTCCTCATCAGTGACACTCTCACCCTACAGCGGCTGTCAACTGCAAGCATCACGCAGGAATTTCCTCCCCTCTGTCTGGATTGTGAGTTTCTCAAGTTCACCCCAAAGAAGAGTCTTGAGTGAGGCCAGGCAAGGCTATTCAGAATGAAGTGTTTAGGAGGCAGGGCCCCTAGATATAAGCTTAGCTCTTCTGGAACGATTTAGCTCTTCTGGAACGACTGAGAGAAGCCTGAACAACCTACTTTATGTACTGTAACATCAAAGTCCTTGGTTTTAAAATGAGGGAGCCAATGGTCTGAAGGTCCTTTGAGCCCTAAAGTTGCAAGATTTTTAAATTTATGACTTAAAGCACCTTCCTCTCTGCTTTCCCAGGGGTGAAACCTATTCGTCTGCAAAGGAAAGGAGGTGTGGTGGCTGCTGGCGACCAACCAGGTCCCCCTTCCCCACCATCCCACCATCCCTGGGTGTTTGGCTCTGACCGTTAACCTCACAACTACCCTATCTCTAGAGAGCAGCTCTCCACTGAAGAAGGCCAGAGGCTGTCAAGGGTTTCAAAAGGCAGACCTATTGTCGCAAGGTGGGGTCACCTCTCCAATAACTCACTCCCCACCAAAGAATCAGACTGAGGCTGGTCTCTAGCTGAAAGCCCTCAGTATCCCTGGACCACCTGACAGCTGAAGGGGATTGTTTGTTAACACCCTCTCCTCTGGATCAAAGATTATTTTCAGTAATAACCATGAAATGAAATAAACAGTAATAATGGTCAGAAAAGAAACATAGACTGGGAATATTTTCTTTTCTGAACTTTGTATATAAGATCTATATAATCATGTCAATTAAGAATAAAAATATGACCACGCAAAAACAAGTGATAGATTAATACTTTTAAATCACTTACTGTATTTTTCTTATTGTTGTTCAGTTGCTAAGTTGTGTCCAACTCTTTGCAATCCCATGGACTGCAACATACCAGGTTTCCCTGTCCTTCACTATCTCCCAGAGTTGCTCAAATTCATGTCCATTGAGTTTGCGATGCTATCTAACCATCTCATCCTCTCTTACCTCCTTCTCCTCCTGCCCTCAATCTTTCCCAGCATCAAGGTCTTTTCCAATGAGTCCCCTCTTTGCATCAGGTGGCCAAAATACTGGTGTTTTGGCTTCAGCTTCAGCCCTTTCAGTGAATATTCAGGGTTGATTTCTTTTAGGATTGACTGGTTTGATCTCCTTACAGGAAAAATCTTCTCTGTTGGTGTCTCTCAGTAACGAATAACAACATGACATTTTCTGTTTTCGAGTGGCAGCTTCTGTGGATCTGTTACTGACTCCACCAAGATCGGTGCTTTTCATATTGTCATGTTACAATGTAGCCACATCTGTCCACTTAACTTTACTCATAGTTTATACAGAAACACTTTTTATTAAATTTCAAAAAGTTTCTTTCACATGAAGAAATACATGAATAAGCACACACAAGGTAACTGGCGGAATACACATCTAACCTGGATGCACACAGGATGAAAGGAAATTGCTTTCCTGTAATTTCTGACTTTCCCACATTACAGACAGGGGGAGGGGAAAAGATAACTACCTCTCTCCAAAATCACACAGGGCAGCCCTGAAGGGTACACTTCAATGCAGTGACCGTGTAGAGATCTGGGAGGTGGAAGAAACAGAGACAGCCCTATTTTGTTGGGAAACCAGGAAGGGAAGGTAGCATATGACACACATCTATGGGAGAGTGCACACTTGCATCCTTCATTCTAAACAGGGAGGGTTTCCCACGGGCCTCACTGTCTTGCTAGCGTCTCCCAGCTCTGAATGAGAAGGAAAGCTCCAGTTGCTGACCCACACACACAGACAGGATTTACACTGCACTGAATACGTGTGTGCTTCTTCTTGGACCTTGCGAAGATGGGAGTGGGAGGAGGCACAGGAAGGTGGCTCCATTAATTTAATTCTGAGTTATACAACAACAAGACCAGGCTGCCGCGTTGTACACAGACAGCAACACACAGTCTGGGACTGAAAAGTTTCCTTTAGGGGAAAAAAAGCCTTGTTTATGGTTTCACTGATTTTCAGAGAATTAATAAAATGATTTGATTCTGTGGTAGTATTTGGAGGTATCTTCTCTTTGAAGCCTTAATGAATAATCAAAAGTACCCTGTTGGGGAGACCAGGACAGCCACACAGATCAGGGAGGTCACAAATGTGGCCAGCGGTGCTGTCCCAGATCCTGACTGCGAAGCCTGCACAGGAGGGAGACATTTCTGAATAAGACATAATTACATGTCCAGGAGGCTCTCACTGTTGGGCCGGTTACACGCTGGGTGATGAACAACACTGCTTCAAAAACACTGAGGGCTTTTTGAAGATCCTTATGCTTAGGGTTCTTACCAGCAGTTGGCACTCAGCGTAAACGCCATCTCCCAGAATGGATGGCAGCCGTGGGCCACCTGTCCCAGCCTTGTTTCATTATTCGGAGTAAGGAGGGGAGGGGACCGCTGTCTGCCCGTGGACAGCCTTTCCATGGGCAGGCCAGCCCCTACCCTGATCTGAAGTGATTTGGTCCCTTCTGGGGACCCATCCACACTTGTGTAAAATTTAGTAGGCAGTTTGGGATCAAGAAAGAAGCAATCTGGGCTTTTATGCCAGCTCTGTAACTAACTTCTTGTGGGACCTTGGGCAAGTTCCCAAGCTTGGTTTTCTTAGCTGTAAAATAAGGCAACAGCAAAGCTGCCCTATGATCTCCTAGGAGCATCTGCAGAAACAAATGAGTCTTATCACCACATGACAGGGTCACAAATCCTACAATATTATCCGACACACAGCCACAGTCATGCACCCCACTCTCCACAGGCCTCTGAAAGAACACCCACGCTTTGTCCAGGTAGAGACCAGGCACCCCACTGACCCTGCGGAGGCAGTGCCTCCTGTGGAACAGGACAGATCCTTCACTCACGATGGGTCTTTTGTCCTCAATACTGGGCCCATGATCCCACCTCTGGGTGGGTCTTCTCAGGCTCGCTTCCACTGCAGTTTCAAATTTCTAGGCTTAAGCTCTACTGCGTCAGGGCTGTGCTTGTTAAATTTCCTCTCCAAGGCATTCAGCCCAGCACCATATGCATTAATACCCAGGAATTCATGATGATGGATGTGTCAGTTGGTAATAATGTGCATAATCTCTCCCCTCTGAATAGCAAGTGTCAACACATCTTTGTTGTAAAGGCTGGGACCTGACATGTGATAAACCAGGCCATTTAAAACACTAGACTCTCTCTCTCAGGCTCTTTCCTCGTCCAGTTCCAATCAAACCAAGAACAACCTTCCCGATTCCAGGCACAGGCATAATACCCTGTGCTTTTTGAGGAAGTCGAGCATATAGATTCTGACTTTGGCATAGCAGAGAATGTTCCCTTTGATGATGGCTAACCACTGGTCTTTAAGTAAAGGACTGATTTTTAAGAGGGAAGCTAAAAATACTCTTTTCCGCTCCTTGAAGTAAATCACATGTCTCTTGAAATCTCTTCCCTTCATTCCTCACTTTCTGAAAACTTAAAGTAGCAAAATACAAGTGATTAGCCTAATCACACACATTTGAATCTAAAATGCCACAAATAAATATATTTAGAAACGAAAAACAGCCAAAGTATCTAATTTAGAAGCAACAGTTTGAAAACAGAAACAATTAAAATACACTGGGAATACAAAGCTGAGGTCTAAGGCTTGCCCATCACTTTGGAAACTCCTTCAGGCTTTTTATAACCGCCTCTCTCCCCTTCAGTCCACACCTCTTCCCCCACCTCTCACACATTTCCAAAGATCTACCACCAAACCAGCACTCATCATAACCTGCTCAAGGGAGGCACAGGGAAAATGGTGAGAGACCAGAAGTCAGGAGATCTGGGTTTCATCCTGGGTTTGGCCATTTACCAGCTCTGTGCCCTTGTGCAAGTGGTTTCACCCACTTGAACCCAGATTATTCAGGTCATAACCACCATCCCTTCCAGAGAGGTCCTAAAAAATTACATGAGATGATGTGCACAAGTGACTCAAACTATAAAGAGCTGCGTCAGGGTTAGCATTCTCCTTAGGATTTCTCAACCTTGTCAAACCTTTCTTCCATCCCGAGCTCATTGGCTCAGATGCACTCCAATGGTACCTTCTTTCCCCCACTTTCCTCAAGCCAATCGGTAAGGGCACCACCTCCTCTCCTACTCTTCTAGCTGCCTCCCCCCAGTCCACGGACCATTGTCCTCCCTGCCTACTATTTCCTATCTCCTTAAACAGTGATGAGGATGCAGTGTCTATGTCCCCAACTTGATTCCCAGTTTCCAGGGAAGGCAAAGACCTAGTCAAATATGTCTCTGAGCACTAGTCTAGGTCAACACCAAGAAAGCACAGCATATCCTCTAGAATAATGAAAATAAAAACAAAAATAAACAAGTGGTCTTATGGACTCTGTGAGAGAGGGAGAGGGTGGGAAGATTTAGGAGAATGGCATTGAAACATGTAAAATATCATGTATGAAATGAGTTGCCAGTCCAGGTTCGATACACGATACTGGATGCTTGGGGCTGGTGCACTGGGACGACCCAGAGGGATGGAATGGGGAGGGAGGAGGGAGGAGGGTTCAGGATGGGGAACACATGTATACCTGTGGTGGATTCATTTTGATATTTGGCAAAACTAATACAGTTATGTAAAGTTTAAAAATAAAATAAAATTTAAAATTAAAAAAAAAAAAGAGAAAAAAAAAAAAAAAAAAACAAGTGGGACCTAATTAAATGTAAAAGCTTTTGCACAATGAAAGAAACTATAAGCAAGGTGAAGAGAGAACCCTCAGAATGGGAGAAAATAGTAGCAAATGAAACAACTGACAAAGAATCTCCAAAATATACAAGCAGCTCACGCAACTCAATACCAGAAAAACGAACAACCCGATCAAAAAGCAGGCAAAAAACCTAAACAGACATTTTTCCAAAGAAGACATACAGATGGCTAATAAACACATGGAAAGGTGCTAAACATCACTCATTATCAGAGAAATGCAAATCAAAATCACAATGAGGTACCGTCTCACGCCGGTCAGAATGGCTGTCATCAAAAAGTCTACAAACAATAATTGCTGGAGAGGGTGTGGAGAAAAGGGAACCCTCTTACACTGTTGGTGGGAATGCAAACTGGTATAGCCACTATGGAGAACAGTGTGGAGATTCCTTAAAAACCTGGGAATACCCATGGCTGATTCATGTCAATGTATGGCAAAAACCACCACAATATTGTAAACTGATTAACCTCCAATTAAAATAATTAATTAATTTTAAAAAATAGGGAAGAAAAAAAACCCTGGGAATTGAACTGTGATACGACACAGCAATCCCACTGCTGGGCATACACATCAAGGAAAATGGAATTGGAAGAGACACATGTACTCCAATGTTCACTGCAGCACTATTTACAATAGATAGGACACGGAAGCAACCTAGATGTCCATCAGCAGATGAATGCATAAGGAAATTGTGGTACATTTACACAATGGAATATTACTCAGCTATAAAAAGGAGCACATTTGAGTCCATTCTAATGAGCTGCATGAACCTGGAGCCTATTATACAGAGTGAAGTAAGTCAGAAAGAGAAAGACAAATACTGTATATTAACACATATATATGGAATTTAGAAAGATGGTAAATAGCATATTAAAAAGCAGAGACATTACTTTGCCAACAAAGGTCCATCTAGTCAAGGCTATGGTTTTTCCAGTGGTCATGTATGGATGTGAGAGTTGGACTGTGAAGAAAGCTGAGCACAGAAGAATTGATGCTTTTGAACTGTGGTGTTGGAGAAGACTCTTGAGAGTCCCTTGGACTGCAAGGAGATCCAACCAGTCCATTCTAAAGAAGATCAGTCCCGGGTGTTCTTTGGAAGGAATGATGCTAAAGCTGAAACTCCAGTACTTTGGCCACCTCATGCGAAGAGCTGACTCATTGGAAAAGACTCGGATGCTGGGAGGGATTGGGGGGCAGGAGGAAAAGGGGACGACAGAGGATGAGATGGCTGAATGGCACCATAGATGGATGTGAGTATGAGTGAACTCTGGGAGCTGGTGATGGACAGGGAGGCCTGGCGTGCTGCAATTCATGGGGTCACAAAGAGTCGGACACGACTGAGTGAGTGAACTGAACTGATGATTCTGTATGCAGGACAGCAAGGGAGATCCAGATGTAAAGAACAGACTTTTGGACTAGTGGGAGAAGGAACGGGTGGGATGATTTGGCAGAGTAGCACTCAAGCATGTACATTACCATGTGTAAAATAGATGACCAGTGCAAGTTCGATGCATGAAGCAGGGCACCAAAAGCTGGTGCTCTGGGACAACCCAGAGGGATGGGGTGCGGAGGGGCAGGGGAGGGGGGTGGGGGTTGGGGCGGGGAGGGACACATGTATACCTGGGGCCAATTCATGTCGATGTATGGCAAAAACCACCACAATGTAGTAGGGTAATTATCCTCCAATTAAAATAAATAAATTAATAATAAAAAAAAGAAGTTGCTCAATGTGCATCTGTAAAAATAAACAGGAGTCCAAAAGGCAAAGACCTCTGGGGTCTGACACAGGACACAGAGCAGCACAAGTCTGAGGATTGGTGTAACTGATACTAAAAAAGGGGTGTTTATCCAGCAAAAGAAACTGGAAAATGGTGGCAAGTGGCCTACTTCAGGGGAGACCTGGCCCACAAATTACTCAATGTTCTAAAGGAACTGTGCACTGACTATTTTAACAGAAATCGGTGACCACTATCACAGATTGGGGGGTGGAGACAGAAGTGTCACACATTATAATACGTATCATGTACCTTCACTTTGTCCCTGGCAATAGTCACATTATTTCATGCATGAGTGCACATAAGGTCAGATTCAAGTCCAAGTTCCATCTTTGAAATAGTTATGGGGCCTGCCTGTGATTATGGGGCCCTGTGATTCAAAATAAAGTTTCACTTCCGAAAACAGTAAAAAACTTTTATGTTGAAAATAATCTCTTACTGTATTTCCTGATTTTAAAAATTAGTTAAATCTTGCCTTTGAGGTATGGTTTGTCCGGAGGTTACCACTGCCTCACTGGAACTTCATACAGCGTCTACCCTAACTGATGAAGCGTACCCCCAAAGTGGGATGTGCAAGGAGATCCAGTGGGATGTAAGAAAAAAAAAGTGAAAATGTTTGTAGTTTTCAAGGTTTTCAGAATACACATAACATTATTCTAGTACTGTTCATTTTTTATCAATATATTAACATCCATAGACTGACAGGGGGAGGGGGTGGTCTTGCTCAAATTTTTTTTTTTTCATTGACAGGGCTGTAACAATTAAAATCAAGCTGGAGGCCAAGGAGCAATCCAGCCCTGAAGAGATGCTTGCAAATAACCACTTTCCTACTGAGAAAAAAACCTGGCAAGTCCAATTTTCCTAGAAGGAATGGTTGGGAAAAGCTGATAAACCACACCAGTGCCTCATTGGTCTTGATCATTTGCAGTTCTCAATTTAGAAAGAGGAAACATAAAAGAAGAATGGCACGGCCTTCCAAATCCCAGCAGAATGTGAAAAAGGGAAAGTGAATGTCCTCCTTAAAAAGGTTCAGAAGAGGAGGCCTTTGATCTCCTGTGTCCTAGACAGAATTTCTGCTCAGGGCTATACTTCCCCACAAGGGAGTTACCTAACACCCACTTAGGCATAAACAGAAATATTCCACATTAACTGTAGGAACAGCTTGCCATATTCCACATTAGTTCTGATTCATATTTATTCAGGTCACCTTCACACACCATTAACTCAGTTACTCACCATTAGATACCATATGTGCACCACTGTGGGCCTCTGGGTCTCCAGAAAAAAAAATCAATCACTGGGGAACCTATCTAGCTGGTAGGTCTGAAAGTTCAGCTGGTAAAGCATATGGACATAGCACAGGGCTGAGGCTTAACTCCACTTAAAAACATTAAAGTGAGAAAGCTTTAAAAAAGGAGAAAATCTGGAAAAGGCAGAGGGTGCCAGCACAGTGCAGATGTTAGCCAGGTCTCTTTACTTAGATGAATTTTCAAATGTTCCCAAACTTAGCATTCACGAAATTTAAATAGGCTGAATTTAAGTCAATATAATATTAGTAGGAATAACTTTGACAGACTGAAAAAACATCTAATATATTTAAATTAAGTGCGTTTGTAAAAACACTTAATTAGAAAATCGCCATTTGCAAGCACTGATGAACTAATGGATCTAGGCAATGATTCTTAATAGCTGAGAACATCAAGAAAAACAAGATAAACAGACTTCTGTACCTCCTGAGGGTGGTCCCCAACCACACCTCCAAAGTGGCCTTCCAAAGAGTCAAACCTGAATTTGATCAAGCTGGAATCTCTTATCTACCAATTTCAGAAAAGAGAGTAGGGAACGAGAGATGGCAAATCACACCATGAGTATGCAATTAATAAAATTCAGACTGTGGGAAACTACAGGATAAATAACCCAGTTTCTTCAACAAATGAACCTCCATTAAGAGACTTATATAGAACGTACCCAATCATAACGTGTGGATCTTATTTGCATCCTGACTGAATAAACTCAAAAAAATTATGAGTGTAGTCTAAGAAATCTGCACACTGTGTATTCAATGTTAAGAACTTAATAATTATTTTCAGGGGTGATAATGGTACTGTGGTTAAACTGTTTTGAGACTTGATCAGATCAGATCAGTCACTCAGTCGTGTCCGACTCTTTGTGACCCCATGAATCACAGCACGCCAGGCCTCCCTGTCCATCACCAACTCCCGGAGTTCACTCAGACTCACGTCCATCGAGTCAGTGATGCCATCCAGTCGTTTCATCCTCTGTCGTCCCCTTCTCCTCTTGCCCCCAATCCCTCCCAGCATCAGAGTCTTTTCCAATGAGTCAACTCTTCACATGAGGTGGCCAAAGTACTGGAGTTTCAGCTTTAGCATCATTCCTTCCGAAGAAATCCCAGGGCTGATCTCCTTCAGAATGGATTGGTTGGATCTCCTTGCAGTCCAAGGGACTCTCAAGAGTCTTGATAGAGGTACACAATGAAATACTTAAGGATGAAATGATGAAATGTCTTGGATTTGCTTCAAAATAATCTGGGGGTGGGGGACAAAGAGGAAATATGGCTGGCCATGAGTTGATAACTGGTGAAGCTGGGTGAGGGGCTCGTTATAGTAATCTTTTATTAGATATTCTCCATGATACTATAGAAAAGTCATCATACTTTATTCTGAGAAAAGCTTTCAAACACTCAGAACTTTTCAAACATTTTTTCTTTTTTGCTGTCCAAGGTAACGATTTTGATGTTTCCTAATTTCTCATCACTCGGATTGCTGTAATCACAGGATTGATTGTACGTAGGGGAATCATCCTGATTCTTCAACAGTCACCTAATCAGTCACCTTATCTTGGGGATTTCCAGGCAAGTCATCCACTCACAGACATGTTATTTCTTCTGGCTCTGGAGCTCTCAGGTACACACTGAATACACAATTCTCCCTGTCTAAGAGTGGGCTCCTTCCTCCCAATATTCCTGGTCCTTCTCATTCTTCTTCAGCAGACAAGTGTTGAGGACTGGGTCAGGATGAATGTGATCCCTCCCTCGCCCTCCAGCATGAGGTTAAAAGACTTTGCCAGCTGCTTTGTGCTCGGCTGAACAGGACTCCTAGCAGCCACATTAGTGGGCGTGATGTGCTGTGTGCTGGGCTCTCAGTCTGTGCTGTGACTTTTCATGCAGCATTTCAGTTAATCCTCACAACCACCTTAGGAGGAAGGGATTGCTGTTGCCACCTTACAGATGGACAAACTGAGGCTGAGAGAGATCAAGACACCTGCCTAAGGTTACCCTGCAAATTACATGGCAGAATCAGCACTGGAACAAAGCTCTTCACCATCACTCTATGAAAGTGAGTGTCTCTGACAGCTTATTTAGTAAAGAGACTCTATCATACATATCTTTTTTTTCTGGCCAACATCTCTTGTTGTGGCAACACCTTTATTGTTCTTTATTTTTACCTTTACCCCAACTTTAGTTTATCTTGAGATGTTGTCCTACACAGGCACATTTCCTGGGCATCCTCCCTACCCTTCATTTAATACAAAGATTAGCTCAGCACATATCCCTTTGGTGGTAGAGGCAACTGGTAGTTACACTCCTCTTCTTATGAACAGAACTCCACTTCTATTTAGGGCAAAAATAGTTCCAGATAAAAGGTCACATTTCCCAGTCTCCTTAGCAATTAGGGTAGGTCAGGACTGTGTACAATTCTCCAGAAAACTCTGAAGAGGGCTGCCTCACCTGATGGGAAGCGAATTTGGGGAGAATGAACACATGTATATGTATGGCTGAGTCCCTTCACTGTCCACCTGAAACTATCACAACATAGTTAATCGGCTAGACCCCAATACAAAATAACAGTTAAAGAAAAACAGAGGGCTACCTCCCCAGAGATGTTTCCTTTCTATCATTCCCTCTTTCTCTTGCATCCTAAGTGGACTGAGGACCTAATGGAGTTTCAGCATCCATACTGAAAAAGATAAATTTGAGGATGCGTGGGCTTCCTCCGTGGCTCAGCAGTAAAGAATCTGCCTGCAAGGCAGGAGATGCATGACAGCCCACTCCAGTATTGTCTGGAGAATCCCATGGACAGAGGAGCCTGGCGGGCTGCAGTCCACAGGGTTGCAAAGAGTCGGACACAACTGAAGCAACTGAGCACACGTGCATGAATGCACATCACTATGGCAGAGTAGAAAGACAAAAACAGGCTGGGTCCCAGATGACAGGCCACTAAAGCAACCCTAGTTGCCTGTCTTTCTTAAATAAGAGAAAATAAAACCCTTAATTTATTTGTGAAATTTTTTGTGTCTGTGTGATCTACTATTCACATTTGAAAGCAGTTCCAAATTTAGTTAACACAACCACCCATTGCAACATTCCAATTTGGGGAAACTTTAATGCCAACATTTTATCTATGCAGTTACTCATTTGACTGGCATTTCTTCTACCACTGCTGAGGTCACTCTTCCCTTTTGCATTTTCCATCAATGGCTTGTTCAAACATTTCATATTTTGCCTCTGACAGCTGCTCAAGCCCTGACACTTAACTGGCTCTCTACAGTCTGGTCACAAGCTAATTCTGCACATTTAGAAATAACCCATTATTTTACTTTGCCTCAAATTTTTGCTCTGACACCCTTTTGAGGATTTCTGCCAGCATACCAAAATGTTCCCAGTGCTTACTGTTATGTGATTCTGGCTGATAACAAGGTACTCCTTACACCTTATCTCACCTTCCACAAGACTGCTGCTGCTGAGCACAGCTTCTGCTGAACTGTTCTTTATTTTCTCTATTAAGACCAATATGACCTCATTGTATATGCCCCAAGCAAAAAAATACTAGATTTATCTTTCTTTTAACAATATTTTTCAAAGTCTAATTTTCTGTATTTCTTCTTCCTCCTGAGAATGTTCAATATTCGTCAACTCCAGCGGGTTTATTATTTTTCTCTAGTGTTACATCATTACAGGTTTTTCATTTCTTATTGTCATACCCTATTCATGTGTTGATATATACTTATAAATACCCAACCTTACGTGTGTCTTAAAAAAAAAAAATTATTCACAGAGACGTCCCTGGTGGTTCAGTGGCTGGGAATCTGCCTGTCAATGCACGGGACACAGGTTCAATCCCTGGTCCAGGAAGATTCCACGTGCTATGAAACAACCTAGCCGATGAGCCAACACTATGGAGCCTATGCTCTAGAGCTTATGCTTATAAGCCTATGCTTCCCGTGGTCCTCAACTATTGAGTCTTTGTGCTGCAATTACAGAAACCCATTGTGCCTAGAGCCCGTGCTCCGCAACAAGAGAAGTCACTGCAGTGAGAAGCCTGTGCACCGCAGCTAGAGAGCAGCCCCAGCTCTCTGCAACTAGAGAAAGCCCATGTGCAGCAACAAAGACCCGTGCAGCCAGAAATTAATAAATAAACATGCTACTCGATCAGCAGCTGATAATTTCTCCAATGGGGAGCCAGAAGTAAGGGCCTTTACCTGGCACAGGGAAAGATCAGGTGATTAATAACCTTCTATAGAATCAGAAACAGCAGTTGAATGCAAAAGAAAACTCACTCAGCTGTATGCACAAGCCACAGAGGGACAGAAGACTGGACATCATGAATGTTCTCCCTCCTGGCTCAGTGTGCCCATAGGCTCCATCTGGGAAGTACTCCTGTGGGGTTATCCTCCATCACTATGCATCTGATCCTGTTCCCATGAAGCGGAAGGAACCTCCAGTCACCTTAACCTCCCCTCTTTCCCAAGCATACTGATTTGACCTTCTTAAAGGTAAAGTTATATATTTATTATAGTATTTACTTCTTAGACTTTAAATGTATCTTTTCCAACTCTGCTGCAGTTTTTATTAGGAGTATTATCTTTGTATAATGGCTGTGGTTCACAGTATTCAGATTTGTAGTCATCTGCTCTGACCCTTTTTTTCTCCTAAGTTCTGTTATTTTCAGTCTGTGATTTTGCAGTTGGAGATGTCTTGGGAATATAGATATGATATAGCAGAAGTGCTTGCACATCCAGCCTCAAAAAGGTAATGGTAGCACCAAAATAAATAGGAATTTAAAATAAATGTGTATTTGTAGACATTAGTTATTGATTCATTAAATTTTTTTTTAAAGCTGAGATCTGACTTTACAATTATTTTATAGTTTAGAAGATCTAGGAGCAGGTCTTATACACCAGAGGATTGGCCAGAATTAAACAGGTGAACAAAGAGCCCCTGAAAAACTGACCCAGTTACATTCAGCACATTTACTTTAAAGCCAGGCTATAGGCAAGCCCTCAAGGACAGTGGAAAAGTGTAGGACTAGAAGCAGTGGCTCCCCAGAGGGACAGCTAAATAGACAAGTGATTCAGGGACAGCTGGCATTTGAGTTTGAGGTCCACCACTTTTTTCTTAAAGGGCCAGATAATAAATATTTTAGGGTCTCTGAACCAACACATAAATTCAGTAAAGTTGTAAGATACAAAATAAATACATGAAAATCTGTTGTACTTCTATACACTAATAATGAGCTATCAGAAAGAATAATTAAGAAAATAATACCATTAACAACTGCATCAAAAAAGAATAAAATACTTAGGAATGAATTTAAGCAAGGATGAGAAATAGCTGTATATTGAAAATGACAAGATGTTAATGAAAGAAACTGAAGAAGACACAAACTGATAGATATCCTGTCCTCATGGGTTGGGAGAATATTTTTAAAATGTTCATAATGCTCAAAGGAATCTATAGATACTATGCAATTCTATCAAAATTGCAATGGCCTTTTCCACAGAAATAGAACAAAGAGTCCTCAAGTTTGTAAGGAATCATAAAAGACCCCAATTAGTCCAAGCAATTTTAATAAAGAACAAAACTGGAGGCATCAAACATCTTGATTTCAAACTATATTACAAAGTTCCAATAATTGAAACAGTATGGTACTGGCATAAAAACAGACACAGAGATTAATGGAACAGAATAGTGAGCCCAGAAACAAGCACATGCATATGTGGTCAATTAACTTATGACAAAGAAACCAAGAATATACACTTGGGAAAGGAGTCTCTTCAAAAAATGGTGATGGAAAGACTAGACAGCCACATGCAAAAGAATGAAAACTGGACCACTATCTTACACCATATACAAAAATTAACTCAAAATGGATTAAAAACCTGAACATAACAAAGGAAGTTATAAAAGTCCTAAAAGAAAACATGGGCAGTAAAGTTCTTGACACTGGTCTTGGCAATGATTTTTTGAGTTTGACACCAAAAGCAAAAATAAACAAGTAGGTCTCCATAAAACTGAAAAGCTTCTGTATAGCAAAAGAAACAGTACAGCAAAGGAAACCATCAAGAGAATGAAAAGGCAACCTACTGAGTGGGAGACAGTATTTGCAGGTCATATAACTGATAAGGGGCTAATATCTAAAAATATATAAAGTACACATACAAGTCAATAGCAAAACCCCCCAAAACAATCAGATTAGAAAATGGGCATATCTGAATCAACATTTTTCCAAAGAACGTATAGAGATGGCCAACAGGTATATAAGATGTTTACACCATTAATAATCAGGGAAATGCAAATCAAAAACACAAGTAGATGCAAATCAAATTAATAATTAGGGAAAGGCAAATCAAAAACACAAATGAAAAACACCTCACACCTATTGGAATGGTTATTATCAAGAAGACTAGAAATAAGAAGTATTGGAGAGGATGTGGAGAAAAAGGAATCCCTATACACTGTTGATAGGAATGTAAATGGTGCAGCCATTATGGAACACAGTATGGAGGTTCCCCCTCAAGATTATCACATGATCCAAAAATTCCACTTCTGAGTGTTTGCTGGAGAAAACAAAAATATTAATTTGAAAAGTATTGCACTCTCATGTTTATGGCAGTATTATTTACAACAGCCAAGACATGGAAGCAACCTAAATGTCCACTGATGGATGAATGGATAAAGAAAATGTGACACACACATACACAAAATAGAATATTATTTAGCCTTAAAAAAAATGGACATTCTGACACCTTACAACATGGATGAACCTTAAGGACATTATGCTAAGTGAAATAGTAAGAGAGACAGAAAATGTCAAATACTGTCTGATCTGTCTTATATGTGGAATCTGCTGCTGCTGCTGCTAAGTCACTTCAGTCGTGTCCGACTCTGTGCGACCCCATAGATGGCAGCCCACCAGGCACCCCTGTCCCTGGGATTCTCCAGGCGAGAACACTGGAGTGGGCTGCCATTTCCTTCTCCAATGCGTGAAAGTGAAGACGCTAAGTCGTGTCCGACTCTTAGCGACCCCATGGACCGCAGCCTACCAGGCTCCTCCATCCATGGGATTTTCCAGGCAAGAGTACTGGAGTGGGTTGCCATTGCCTTCTCCCATATGTGGAATCTAAAATCATGTATTTCTCACATGTCACAGCTTACTATTTATTAAAATTTGTTTTCAACCATTTAAAACCATAAAAACCAGGCTTAATGGAAACTGAAACTGTAATCAGAAATCTTCCAGCAAACAAAAGCCCAGGACCAGACGGCTTCACAGCTGAATTCTACCAAAAATTTAGAGAGGAGCTAACACCTATCCTACTCAAACTCTTCCAGAAAATTGCAGAGGAAGGTAAACTTCCAAACTCATTCTATGAGGCCACCATCACCCTAATACCAAAACCTGACAAAGATCCCACAAAAAAAGAAAACTACAGGCCAATATCACTGATGAACATAGATGCAAAAATCCTTAACAAAATCCTAGCAAACAGAATCCAACAACATACTAAAAAGATCATACATCATGACCAAGTAGGCTTTATCCCAGGGATACAAGGATTCTTCAATATCCACAAATAAATCAACATAATACATCACATTAACAAATTGAAAAATAAAAACCATACGATTATCTCAATAGATTCAGAGACAGCCTTTGACAAAATTCAACATCCATTTATGATAAAAACCCTCCAGAAAGCAGGAATAGAAAGAACATACCTCAACATAATAAAAATTATATATGACAAACCCACAGCAAACATCATCCTCAATGGTGAAAAATTAAAAGCATTTCCCCTAAAGTAAGGAACAAGACAAGGGTGCCCACTCTCACCACTACTATTCAACATAGTTTTGGAAGTTTTGGCCACAGCAATCAGAGCAGAAAAAGAAATAAAAGGAATCCAGATTGGAAAAGAAGAAGTAAAACTCACTGTTTGCAGATGACATGATCCTATACATAGAAAACCCTAAAGACTCCACCAGAAAATTACTAGAGCTAATTAATGAATATAGTAAAGTTGCAGGATATAAAATTAACACAGAGAAATCCCTTGCATTCCTATACACTAACAATAAGAAAACAGAAAGAGAAATTAAGCAAACAATTCCATTCATCATTGCAACGAAAAGAATAAAATATTTAGGAATATATCTACCTAAAGAACAAAAGACCTATATATAGAAAACTATAAAACACTGGTGAAAGAAATCAAAGAGGACACTAACAGATGGAGAAATATACTGTGTTCATGGATCAGAAGAATCAAAATAGTGAAAATGAGTATACTACCCAAAGCAATCTATAGATTCAATGCAATCCAATTCAATGCAATCCCTCTTAAGCTACCAATGGTATTTTTCACAGAGCTAGAACAAATAATTTCACAATTTGTATGGAAATACAAAAAACTGTGAATAGCCAAAGCAATCTTGAGAAAGAAGAATGAAACTGGAGGAATCAACCTGCCTGACTTCAGGCTCTACTACAAAGCCACAGTCATCAAAACAGTATGGTACTGGCACAAAGACAGAAATTTAGATCAATGGAGCAAAATAGAAAGCCCAGAGACAAATCCACGCACCTATGGACACCTTATCTTCGACAAAGGAGGCAAGAATATACAATGGAGAAAAGACAATCTTTTTAACAAGTAGTGCTAGGAAAACTGGTCAACCACTTGTAAAAGAATGAAACCAGAACACTTTCTAACATCATACACAAAAATAAACTCTAAATGGATTAAAGATCTAAATGTAAGACCAGAAACTATAAAACTCCTAGAGGAAAACATAGGCAAAACACTCTTTGACATAAATCACAGCAGGATCCTCTATGACCCACCTCCCAGAATATTGGAAATAAAAGCAAAAATAAACAAATGGGACCTAATTAAAATTAAAAGCTTCTGTACAACAAAGGAAACTATAAGCAAGGTGAAAAGATAGCCTTCAGAATGGGAGAAAATAACAGCAAATGAAGTAACTGACAAATAATTAATCTTGTATGATAATTCTTGTATGATAATTAATAATTTATCATACAAGCAACTCCTGCAGCTCAATTCCAGAAAAATAAACGACCCAATCAAAAAATGGGCCAAAGAACTAAACAGACATTTCTCCAAAGAAGATACAGATGGCTAATAAACACATGGAAAGATGCTCAACATCACTCATTATCAAAGAAATGCAAATCAAAACCACAATGAGGTACCATTTCACACCAGTCAGAATGGCTGCGATCCAAAAGTCTACAAGCAATAAATGCTGGAGAGGGTGTGAAAAAAAGGGAACCCTCTTACACTGTTGGTGGGAATGTAAACTGGTATAGCCACTATGGAGAACAGAGTGGAGATTCCTTAAAAACCTGGGAATAGAACTGCCTTATGACCCAGCAATCCCACTGCTGGGCACACACACCGAGGAAACCAGAATTGAAAAAGACACGTGTACCCCGATGTTCATCGCAGCACTATTTATAATAGCAAGGACATGGAAGCAACCTAGATGTCCATCAGCAGATGAATGGATAAGAAAGCTGTGGTACATATACACAATGGAGTATTACTCAACCATTAAAAAGAATACATTTGAATCAGTTCTAATGAGGTGGATGAAACTGGAGCCTTTTATACAGAGTGAAGTAAGCCAGAAAGAAAAACACCAATACAGTATACTATGCATATATATGGAATTTAGAAAGATGGTAACAATAACCCTGTATGCGAGACAGCAAAAGAGACACAGATGTATAGAATAGTCTTTTGGACTCTGTGGGAGAGGGAGAGGGTGGGATGATTTGGGAGAATGGCATTGAAACATGAATATTATCATATGTGAAACAGATCACCAGTCCAGGTTCGATGCATGATACAGGGTGCTCAGGGCTGGTGCATTGGGATGACCCAGAGGGATGGGATGGGGAGGGAGGTGGGAGGGGGGTTTAGGATGGGGAACACATGTACACCCGTGGTGGATTCATGTCAATGTATGACAAAACCACTATGATATTGTAAAGTAATTAGCCTCTAAAATAAATAA
Source organism: Bubalus kerabau (assembly GCF_029407905.1). Taxonomy (NCBI): domain Eukaryota; kingdom Metazoa; phylum Chordata; class Mammalia; order Artiodactyla; family Bovidae; genus Bubalus; species Bubalus kerabau. The sequence continues at coordinate 116,681,828 of NC_073626.1, forward strand.
ATAAAGTGAAAAAATAAAAAAAAAATAAAAACTAGGCTTAGCTTAGGGGCTGTATCAAAACAGGTGGTGGGTCTGGGGGTCAGAATTTGCCAATCTTGATTTAGAGCTTTGAGATGTATTAAGGATGAGATGAACCACTGTATTACAAATAACAGTTGGATACAAACTGGCAAAAGTAGACAATGGCAGTATTGACAAGAGCCTGGGGTGACCAGGAAGACAATTTCAAAAGCAAATCTTTCAGTACAGTACAGATCAACAGCTAGATTAGTAACTGGTCTTAGACTAATTTTCCTTTCAATGCCTGATTTAAATTAGAGGTATTGGTCTTACAAGAAAAATAGAAAGTTCACGAAATTATTCATTGTTGTTTAAGAAGATAGAAAATTAATGCTGTATCAATATGTTAAAAGCTAATCACACCTACTCTCTTCATTTACAGCATCTATCATTGCTCATCGTTTCTTATTTAACAGAAGAGGGAAAAGTAGTTGGTCAGCTAAAAGTAGACAAAAATGAAAGGGGATACCTATATATCAGTAATGTTTTATTTTAACCAAAAACTATAACAGTGTATCTAAACTTTGTGTTGTGTAACTTAAAAATACTTGCAGAGCAATATAAGTGAAGTCGCTCAGTCGTGTCCGACTATTTGCTATCCATGAATCATAGCCTACCAGGCTCCTCTGTCCATGGGATTTTCCAGGCAAGAGTACTAGAGTAGGTTGCCATTTCCTTCTCTAGGGGATCTTCCTCACCCAGGTATTGAACCTGTGTCTCCTGCTTTGCAGGCACACACTTTACTGTCTGAGCCACCAGGGAGTCCCCAGAGCAATATAAACACAGCCTCAAAACTCTTATGAATTTCCCATTATTTTACTGTTGTTTCAATCATCCATAATTGAGTAGCAAATCATTTTTCAGAGGACTCATTTCGATCAAATTCTTCCCGAGTAACAACCTAAGTTTGTACATAAGTGACTATTCTTAATTTTCACATTTATATTTTATCAGTTGATGTAACATTTAATGAAATTAGGTAATTACAACACACGTATGTGGCCTTAACAGGTTAGGTAACAGACATACCTGATGCTAGATATGCACACAATTCAAACTATGGGTGCAGAAGTACTGGCCACTGTGAGGGTGGCTCAAATTTCAAGGGTTTCTGGGCTCAGCACGTTCGACAAGGAAATAGCAGATGTAGGTTACTCAGGTCTTTGAGAAGTGGGGCTGGTCAAGAGATCTTTCCATCTAGTCTCAACTTTTCAGTATATCCTCAAGTCTCTGGAATGCCTTAGAATCATATAGGGGAGGCACAGGCTAAAAAAATTTAAGTCTGGTCCCCTACCCACCATCTCTACCAAAATCACACAGAAGACCTGTTATCCTCCAGCCCTGCCCGTCCTTCCTTCATTCAGATCTCCAGATGTGGTACTTGCTTTTGCCCAGTTCCCGGATGACTCTGATGCATAGCACCTTTGAAAACTATCCTTTATTTATTATTTATTTAATTTTTATTGGAGTATAGTTGCTTTATGGGCTTCCCGGGTGTCTCAGTGGTAAAAAATCCACCTGCAATGCAGGAGACACGGGTTTGATCCATGGTTAGGAAGATCCCCTGGAGAAGGAAGTGGCAACCCACTCTTGCATTCTTGCCTGGGAAATCCCATGGACAGAGGAGCCTGGCGGGCTATAGTCCACAGGGTCACAAAAGAGTTGGACACGACTTAGTGATTAAACAACAACACAACAATAAAATATTTGCTCTAAAATGTTGTGCTAGTTTCTGCTGTAGAGCAAGGTGAATCAGCTATCAGTCAGTCAGTCAGTTCAGTCATGTCCAAATCTTTGCGACCCCATGAATTGCAGCATGCCAGGCCTCCCTGTCCATCACCAACTCCCAGAGTTCACTCAAACTCACGTCCATCAGGTTGGTGATGCCATCCAGCCATCTCATCCTCTGTCGTCCCCTTCTCCTCCTGTCCCCAATCCCTCCCAGCATCAGAGTCTTTTCCAATGAGTCAACTCTTCGCATGAGGTGCCAAAGTACTGGAGTTTCAGCTTGAGCATCATTTTTTCCAAAGAACACCCAGGGCTGATCTCCTTTAGAATGGACTGGTTAGATCTCCCTGCAGTCCAAGGGACTCTCAAGAGTCTTCTCCAGCACCACAGTTCAAAAGCATCAATTCTTCAGCACTCAGCTTTCTTCACAGTCCAACTCTCACATCCATACATGACCACAGGAAAAACCATAGCCTTGACTAGACGGCCCTTTGTTGGCAAAGTAATGTCTCTGCTTTTCAATATCGTATACATATATTCCCTCTTTTTTGGAATTCCTTCCCATTTAGGAAAATCACCTTTTAAAGAGGCTTGCCTGGCAGCCTGATCCTTCCCATAAGACACAACAGTGGTGGTCAACCTTGGTTGTACCCTATAGTCACCTGGTGAGGTTAGACAGAGATTTTGATCTAACTGGTCTGGGGCAGATGGGTCCTGAGCGCTGGGAGTTTTGATGGCTGTCCAGGTAACTCTAAGGGCAGTAGCAGCTGGGGCTGAGAACCACCACCACACTCCAAAGCGAGTATTACTGACAGGGCCAGCTCATAAAGATGCTTCTAAGCTACCCCAAACCCAAACTTATTTCACACAAGCAGGGTTTAGTAGGCAAATGATAGTTTTCAACAAAAATACACATTTCTAATGTGTGCATGTGTGTGTGTGTGTTTACCATAAAAGACCTATGTTCATACTGAAGCAGGGCCCAGGGAATGCAGACAGCAAAAAATCAACTTGTAAAGGACTGAAAATTGCAATGATGGACAGAACAAGCCTCTAAAAGCCAAGTTCCTGAGTTGATTGCAAGGTTTGAAGCAGCTAAGACTAAGATATGCATTTGAGAGCCTGGGCAGGATTTTAGATAAATGTTTGCATTTCTGAAGCCAATCACTCTTTTCAGACATTTATATGGGTACTTGGAATCAGTCATTCTAGAAAGTCATTATAAAATCATTATAAAGCCAGAGAAATGAATTCAAACTTCCCATGATTCGAGAGGAATTCAAAACTTGTTTCCACAAAACTATGACACTGGGTCCTCTATTTGTAAGGACTTTTCCTGGAATTTGAAGGAGGCGGCAGGTGTACATAAAAAAGAGAATATTCAGGCCCCTCTCAAAAAAGGCAACTTCCATTATTCTTAGTTTTCTTACCTTATTATTGTTCATAGAATGCATCACTATACTACTATACTATGTAGCTACTTAGTGGTTTATCATCACCTTTTTTCTTATTTTAAAATATAAACTCCATGAAGGCAAGCTTATGACCTATTTACTCTTGCAGTACCAGACCCTGGAACAATGTCTGGCATACAGGCGTCCAGTATGAATGAATGAATCAAACAAGGTTCTTGCCTTCTGGAAAGTTAAAAATGGAGTCTAACCCACACAGCCGCAGTGGGGCAAACACAAAGCCGCTGAATGTGGCAACATCTAATTCTATGTTTGACAGTGAAAGCAATACAGAATTGAGAGATAATCACAACAAAAGATGGCTTCCATTCTCAGACAGCAGCAATGCTTGCGCTCTCCTCTTGTGAGTCTATCTAGCACACGTGTCAGGCAGTGAAGAAGAAATCCAACGTGCATTTCCAGTTTACTCCTTTCCACACCCTTTGTGTGTGCGTGCTGAGTCACCTCCAACTCTTTGAGACCCCATGAACTGTAGCCCATCAGGCTTCTCTGTCCATTGAGTTTTCCAGGCAAAATACTGGAGTGGGGTGCCATTTCCCCCTCCAGGGGATCTTCTCGACCCAGGGGTCAAACCCATGTCTCTTACATCTCCTGCACTGGCAGACAGATTCTTTACCTCTGAGCCACCTGGGAACCCCACAATCCTCTGAGGTGAGCATCATCATCCCTGTTTAGCAGATGAAGTTTTAAAAACTTCTTGAGTTGAGCAGATGTGGGAAAGAATGACTAGAAGATGATCTCATAAACCCTTTCTTGGTGCTAAAACTCTGAGTCTGAATGATGCCTTCCTTGACTTAGAGGAAAGGAAGCTGCCAGCAAGCTTTCCTTGAAACTCTGTGGCAGACACTAAATGAACCACTCCCTGACCTTCCTTATTTCATCTCTGCAGCCCTATGACCCAGGCACTGTTGGTGTCATTCTTGTTTTACAGATGAGAAAGCTGGGTTTATGGAGGTTTAAAGGTGCTCAGAGCACATGACGGAGTTAAGAGCAAGTCCAGAGTCCACAGTAAATTCACTCACTGCAGAAATGCAACTTCAAGATGCCAATCACTCTTTTTTTTCTCTTTCACTGTAAAATGCAGGAGTTGCTATTGAGAGGGACTGGAATAGACAGCACATCCCCTGGCCAGTTCACCCACATGTTCACAGTTCACTTCTAAGATTATTTTGTGCCTCCTGTGGCCAGTCTGGCTGGGCACCAGGTTCAAATGTGAACAAGACCCGCAGTGCCTGCCCTCAGGAAGCCTGCCGTCCAGCCCACAGCTGCTTGCTGGTACAATGAGTCTCAGTCCAACTGGAGGCAGCACTTGCCCACAGAACCACTAGCTCTGGGTTTCCTGGTTCTGGCGGGCTGCCCCTGTCTGCTGGTTTGCCTGCACAAAATGTAATTCTTTGAACTCTATATCCAGCTGGAGGAGGGGAGCCCTCGAGTTACAGATGTTTCCTCCCAAGGACCAGAAACTACTTAGACTGAAACCTCTGTGTCTGATCCCGAGCCGTGACTCATCAATCTTTCGGGTCATGGCCAGAATAATGCTGCCTTCTTATCTTATTCCTCAAAGAACAGAACTAGAAAGGGAACACTTGACCCTGGAGACAAGTAACACGAGCAAGTCATCACAAGATAATAAAATACTCAGAACAAACACATGTGTGTTTCTGCAAGGCCCTGAGCAAATATTTCTAAACTGTTTCATCAAGCCCTTGTTAACTCATCACAGCCAAAAGCTAAAAATAGGGAGAGAGGATCAAGAGATGCATGAGGACAGGATGGATGAGCAGGGGAGAGCGGAGAATGTAGAGACCAGAAAAAGAGAGAAAGGCAGAGGTGAAGAGGAGGTGAGGCAAGAGGCTTGAAGCCACGTGGACCCACACGTAAGTGAGGATTCAAAGTGGGAAGGACTCAGGAATCACTTGGTCCCATCACCCACAGAGAGCCTTCCAACAATTTACAGAGTGATTACTATATACCACGCACTCCACTAAATGTTTTCACGTCTAACAATGACCTCCAGTATTCCAGATAACCCTGTGAATTGTATATTACTCTCCCCATTTTACAGCTGGGAACATTGAGGCTTAGATGAGTTCAGTGTCAGGTAAAAGAGCACAGTGAGTAACTGGCAGACCCTGGAAATGAATCCTGGTCTATCTCTGAGACCTGTGCTCATCACTGCTGGGTCCTGCCGCTAAGGTTCTATAGACATGTCTATGGTCAAACAGCCTGTGAAATCTGACTCTAAGGGTAAATAAGAGAGACAAATTTTAGAAGATGAGAACTGTACCACAGGCTCTGCTGCCCAGATGATGAGCCCTGAGCCCACATACTCTGCCCCAGTGACATGGTCCCCATTTCCTCTCTCTGGCTCTATGGCCTGGGTGCTGCAGGAGCCACTAAGAACCAGATGCCGAATCCTTTTTCTCCTATGTCTTTCATGAACTCTGTATTGACAATGTTCGAGAGCCAGCTACAAAGGAGAAATATTTCCAGGGCCCAGATCCACTGTCATGGAACAATTAGAAAGACTGAATTTATACTGAGCCTCAGTAAGCAGGTACCTGGCACACTGGCTTACCCTCCTGCCAAGGGCAAGAAGCTTCCTGTGTCTAGAGGCCTAAGTGGGGTTGGGAGTGGAGGGCTAGCAAAAGCACCCAGGTGTGTGCTGTGTATAGTAGACGCCGCATGGACTTTGTTGAGAACTGCGCTGGAATTAAGCCCTCGGTCCCTGCTTGGACTCATCTGCTGATCAGGCCAGTACGAGCATGAGCCAGTTCTCTGTAAAAGAGAAGCTGGGGGCAGGTCTGTTCCAGGAAACAGGTGGAAAGAGGATCAAATCGAGAAAAACTGATCAGTGTCGATGGCGGGAGCCTCTGAATGACCAAGGTGCATCAGATGGGGAGGCAAGGTCCTGGGGGACACACGCTTTTTACTTTTTCTCTTTCGATATTGCTGATGAAGTGTTCTATCTTCGAAGTGTCATCTGACTGTGATAAAGAGAAAGGGGTAAGTGAATATGTCACAGGCTCAAAGTCCACTTCGCTCTCCTCCTGCCTTGTCATAGGAATCCCAACACCCTTGAGGTCCCTGGAATCCTGACTGATGGCCAATCACAAACATCCCTTCCTCCACCTTCCTTGACTCCCTTGTGACCATGTGATGCCAATCAGAAAACAGCACACATCAGGGGGAGATGAGTAGGGGGTGCTTCTGTGTCTGATAAAAGGAACAGACATGGCTGGCTCCAGCCTCTTCACCCTCCTTTCTGCTTTGACCACAGACAAGATGCTTGGTGCTGCAGGAGTTCCTGTGACCAACAGCTAGCACACTAAGGTAAGGGGGCGGGGGGCGGGGTCAAGCAGAAAGACAGAAGCAGCCTGGGTCCTTAGTGACCCTCAAGAGGAGAAATGCCCCTGCCGTGGGCTGTTGACTCCCAGGTGAAAAGTAAACTCTTGTCTGCCCCACTGCTGGTGAGGTACCCTGCCCACACCTGCTGAATGAACTTCTACTGGGTCTGAAGCAACGGATCTTGGGCATACCTGTCTAATATGTGGTAGTTTAAAAGGTATTTTCTCAACTATATCTCATTTGATTCTTATGTCAAACCCCTAAAATAGGTGAAACAGATGCTGTGAGCTCATATGAAGGTAAGGACATGGCTTAGCATGTGAAGGCATTAGGTCAGAGCACTAAGATGACTAGTGGCAGGGCTGGGGTCTGAGTGCACTGAGCTCGTATCACCTTGGACAGCATTGGTACAAAGATGCACCCTGCCAATGGCTGCCAACTGACTTCCATTTCGGGGGGCAGTTATCCTTGGATTATGATCCTGTAAGAGTCAGCACACGATCACAAAATAAAAGTAAGCAAAACTATAATCATTTGTGTCCTGGCTTCAGCTGAAGAATGGGAAGAGCCCTGCTAGTTACAATGGCATCAGACAAGCCACTGAGTAAGGATGGGGAACAGCTTTCTCCTTCCTAAGGTTCCTGCAAACCAGGAGATGTGCTGGGGGTCATTGAGGAGGAATTATTATCTGGCCCAAACGGTGAGGAATTTGTCCAGGAAAGTGGCTACACCTCCCCTTCTCCTTCAAGTTGTTACCAAACTGCCCCTGGTTTAAGTTATCCAACTGCCAATTCATTCCAGCTAAACATCATGCCTAAGTTAACAAAATAAATAGGACAAAGTCTCTATACCAGCAGATGAGCTATAGCAACTCTAGTAAATGATCTAATATTTTAAAATACAGAAAGAGGGAAGGAAGAAGAGGGAAAGAAGAGGGGAGGATTAAAGGAAGGAAGAGGGGGAGAGAAGGAAGGAGAAGAAAGGGAGGGGAGAAAAGAGGGAAAGAGGAAGAGGGAAGGGGAGAAGCAGTGAGACAGGAAGGGACAGGAGGAGACAGGGAAGAAGAAAGGAAAATCTTTGAATTGGATGCAACCCTTCTTTGTCAGGGGTTCAAATTCCATCTCTCCCAGACCCAGTTTCCTCCTGGTAAATGCAGGCAACAGGGCCCCTTACAAGGTGGTGGGGAGGCCCCGCGTGTCTGTCATTACGCACCGCAAGCGCACTGGCACCGTCTGGAGATCTGGCCAAACCCTGGCAGGTTTTGAGGACCTGGAATGACCACCAGTTGGTCTGGATCCACAGGGCTGTACGCTGCCCTACTGCATTCCCTAAAATGGTAATGGTCGTGACCTCTGGGGGTGTGTTGAGGAAGAGCTGCAGGACCCTATGGGGAAGCCCTCTGCTGACTCCCACTGCAAGCCCCCAGCAGTCTTGAAACTCCCCAGCAGTCTGGACAGAGGATGAAGATACTGAGTGAAAGACAGTGCGGGTGGCTTCCTAAGCTCCTTCCCTCTCACCACCCCCGGCCCACCCTCCCTCTCCTTCACTTGAGCTGTGAGTTGTGACTTCATTAAAGAAATCAGAGGGAGTCTCCCTAACCCACACATGGACTATCACTCACCCCTTATAGGGGCCATCCTTATCCTCCAAGTTCTGACATCTTCAAAAGCCATTTGGGCTCATGGGAATACTCTCCCACTTACTTTTAAACTTCATTTTTAAATACTCCTCCCCACCCCCCGCCACTTTTCTCTTGTCTAGGTCAGTATCTCTGTCTCACCAAGCTCTATTAAGGCAGATATGCCTTTGCAAGTCCTGATATTCAAGTAGGTTCCTGATAACTGGTTCTACAACAACTGTTTCAGATACAATGAAAATGGGCAGGTTTCATATTTGGATCTGGGGCAGAAGCAAATGGTTTCACCCATTCAGTTTAAGTTGCCACATAGAATCCCATAGAACTTTTCCTTGAAATCTATCCATCATAGATATAATCAGGCTCCTGGGATTTGAGGGGACAGGCAGGAGAAAGAGGAAGAAGTTATGGAGAGTCCATTTCTTGGGAGATGGTCCAGTGTAGGGGATGCAGTATACAACCCTTCAATTCAATCTTGGTTCAGCCATGCCATTTATTATGTGTAGGGTCTTAATCTCTGTTTGCCTCAGTTGCTCACTCGAAAATGTCTGAGCCACCAGGGAGTCTCAAAAATATAGAGTGGGTAGCCGTTCTCTTCTCCAGGGGATCTTCCTGACCCAGGGATCGAACCTGGGTCTCCTGCATTACAGGCAGATTCTTTACCATCTGAGCCATGAGGCAAGCCCCACTAATAGTACTGACTTGACAGAACTGTTGTGAGGATCACGCCTGGTATATAGAAGTCCTCAAATATTAGCTATTATCATCACCTCCCCAAGGAGCCCAAAGTAGTTAAAAACAGAATCAGAGAAGAGAGATGCAAAGCCAGCTAGCTGTAAAAATTTCAACTGACTATAGATAACTCCAGTCTTCCCTGAAGCTCCCTCCAGCCCTAAGGTTGGACCAGGATTCTTGAGGGGGAAGTCCTGTATTATCTTGAGTGCAGACAGACTCACTTAGTGCTAAGGGCTGCACAGCCAGATTTTATGAGCATATGCTGTTTATATGAATTTTACTTAAGTATAAAATTGTATATAGATGCTAAATATGATTTTGAGAGGCATACATATTACTACATTATAAAAATCTTCTCAATTGGTTTATCCATTTCTCGAAGGTCATAGTACCTCTTCTTATAATAAAATGATAAATTTTGCTTCCAGAAACACTTGATGCTTGTAAATTTACAAAAAAACATTGTAAATGATGCTCCCAATCTGTATTTTTGCTATAAAACTCCACCAACCAGTTCTGTCCTTGCAGGGCCTGTTTAAAAGTCTCAATGACTGGCTTTGTGCTGATGAAGAAGGTCATACAGGGCAAAGTTCATGGTGTCAGTTCTCACCAAGAATGATTCCTTGGGGATTCAGGCTAGCTTGGGAAGCCAGCTGGGAGCCAGCTCACGCAGACACCTTGTATACCTGGTCCCTGAGGCAGTGAACACAGCACCAGGAAGAGGTCAAACTTCCTTCAACTGGCCCAACACACTCAAGTATCTTATTTGACTACCACTCTCAGATTTATAATCCGAGTTGCCTCTAATCTCATTTTAAAACAACATGTCTACCTGGCTATTTTCTCTGAGAAACAGCCAGAAATCCACACTTCTATTTCCTTCTACTGCCATGGGTTGCTTTCTTCACTGAGTTTCTCAACAAGGGAGGATAAACAGACCACAGGGAACCCATGTAAAGGCATCCTCTTTTGGGTGTGTCTGAGCCCCTCTCTGGCAAGGCCGATGGGGAATGAACTCCCTCTCCCAGGAGGTGGCCAGGCAGCCTCAGGGATCTGCCTTCTCCAGAACCTCTCCACAGCTCTCAAGTCTCCAGGGCCTGAGCATCTTCAGCTGGGCTGAGCCCCTGCGGCAGGTGTGTGGGACCACCACCCAGCTCAGCCTCCTCTCTCAGGACCCCTGTGTTTCATAGGATGGCCACATCCTCTTGGCCCAACCAGCTTCCACTGGGCATGGCTGAGCACAGATGTGTTCCCTATAGCTGTGACTGTGCTTCTGGAAGAACTCAAATGATGCCTCGAAGTTGCATCCCAAACCACTTTCCTCTAAGCTGTGCTTGTATAATCTATCTGAGGGATTCATGATACCAGTATGATATCTCAGTTGTCCTTATAAATCTGGGCCTCACATTCAGAAAGGCACGCCTTTCAGACTATTGTACATTCACAGGCATTATGTCTCTCTCCTTTCAAGAACTATCTTAACCCTTTCTTCGCTTGAAAGGAACAATCTCGCAAGGCTTTTGTAACTCTTCTTTACACAGCCCTCTGGCTTTTCTCCGTGCTGGTGAGCATGTGGGTACCTGAGACCCACTGGCCACCCCTTTTTCAAGGAGCATAGCTTCCACACATTTGGTGTCGCTCAGTGGCTCCTGGCCATAGAAAGCTGTTTGTCTCGGCTCACAGACGGCAATTTCTTTTCCCATCCCTAAACACCATTGTTCCCATACCGTGTGCCAAACTGTTAGGGCTGGAGTAATAGTAAAAAGCCTCGAGGCAAATTACAACCACAACAGCTGTGTTTACTAAGAGCTTTACAAATGAACTCATCCCAGCGTCATGACAGCGGGCAGGCAGCGGCTCGGAACCTTCCAGAAACACCCCACCTTCAGGATGATCACTGGCTGCCTCAGCCTCCTGCTACCCCAGCCAGTCCCAGCTCTTGGAGGGGACCCTATGCTTCGCACCAGGGACCTTTTTTCACCCACAATACGTTGATCTGTATTCTTCTCCCAGCTGCAATGATTTACACTCAGCTGTTTATCCTCTGGGAGGGCTGCCAGTCACCGACAAAATAGGCAACTGGATGCCGATTCTGCAGAGGCAACAAGAAAACAACTGTCCACCCTGAGGGCCCTCGAATGCCTGCCTAACCACCTGCGGCGAGGCCTGAAATTCCACCATTCATCATTCACACCTTTGGACCGTTGGTGAGCGCTCTAAATGCAATACGTATTGCAGTGCATGGCATCAAGAGAACTATCACTCATCCATGACTTTATGTGGATTTGTTTCTTCTAAACAGGTGGCTTCCCAGCTGGCACTAGTGGTAAAGAACCCGCCACCCAGTGCAAGAGAAATAAGAGACTAGGTTTCAGTCCCAAGGTTGGGAAGATCCCCTGGAAGAGGGCATGACAACCCACTCCAGTATTCTTGCCTGGAGAATCCCATAGACAGAGAAGGTGGGCTACAGTCCATGGGGTCACAAAGAATTGGACATGATTGAAGTGATTTAGCACAACAACTCCAAAACTTTGTTTTGTTACCTGTAAAACTGACACATGCTTCATGAGGCTATGGTGAAGTTGCTTTGCAACTTCTCAAATTCCTGCAATTCATATTTGAATTACTGGATTAAAAAGCAAGCATTCTTGAGAGAGACTTCACTGGAACTGGTACCAACTCGGCACTCTTGCATGGATTAATTTAGGCAACTAGCTATTACCATGGAAATGAGAGGGTGGGTCCTTGGGCTATGAGCACAGGATACAGCCTAGTAAAACAAGGGTGTACACGTCTTCTGACATGGGGTGGTTCTTAGCCAAGTAGCAGCCATCCACCAATCCACCATGTGTGAAAAAGAAGCCATTAAGGTTTTACTCACCTAGGAAAATTCTGACTCCCTAGTACAACTCGCCTGTTTAAACGAATGACCCGGAGCAACATACAATTCCCAGGTCTCTTTGGTGGAGGTTCTGATTCGATGAGGCTGAGCAGGGTCCCTTACATCTGGATGCTTCACAAATTTCCAGGTGGAACTCACAATTGGGCAAGTTTGTTTAACACTGACCTAGATTCTAAGCACCAACTTAAGCTTCCCTGTGGTTCCTTGGAACAGAGGCTGGAAATCATTTTTTTAAAAAGCAAAAAACCCCACAAATCTCTGCTACCCCCAGAGCACTGGGCCAGTTCCCTGCACAGACCTACAACAGAGCTGCTGCTTGAAACTATAGCCCTGAGAAGCTCTATCAGCTGGGTTCAAAGGGGAGGTCTTCGCTCCCAGGTGGGAAGGAGTCTAAAGACTTTATTACATTATACATGAGCAGTGAGCCGACAGGCTCCACATCCCAGACACAAAGTCGATGACGGCCATGCATTCTTCCTGGACTCCCCCAGTCGCCAACCCAGAGGTTGAAACTTCATTTCAACCACAAGACAGCTTGGCAGAAACAGCTCTGGCAGCGTATTATCAGGGTTGGGCTCTGACAAGAAGAAAAACTCAAAGTCTCACAGTCAGATTTCGAGAACCTGGGCTTCCTACTAGAGCCGCAGCTGAAAACGGCCTTCATCTTCCTCTCAAAACTTCCCTGATGCCTCAAAACTTGACTGACGTCCACACAGGCCACTCAAAGGATGCCATGGCCCAGATAAAACATGGAATTCATTCTCCCATTCAAAGCTTCTTCTGTCATTTTACCCTTTTGTGAAGAAACACATTCTCTGAGAGCAGGAGATAGAAAGGGGGGGCTTCTTTCTGGCCTCCCAGGGGCAAGTCACAGTCTCAAACACCTCTGGGGGCCGAGCAGCTTATGGAGGTTAGAGATGGACCTGGAAGGACTGTCACCCTGGAATATCCCCTAACCCCTACATGGCGGTTGCCACTACTCAGCTCAGTCACCCTATGGTATGTAAAGAGAGTCCGGTTTGCCATACCACCTACATTTTCAAGAGAAACTGGGGATTCTGGCTTTTCAGATGAACTTTCCCAAATGGCAAATGTCCCAATTTAAAAAAAGTTGTGTTGGGAATTCCAGGGCAGTCCAGTGGTTAGGGCTCTGTGCTTCCACCGCAGGGGCCATGGGCCCAATCCCAGGTCAGGGAACTAAAATTAAAATCCAGCAAGCCTTGCGGTGTGGTGGAAAAAAAATACATTGTGCTGGTTAAACAAAAACGTTTGTGGGGTAAGCTATATGGGAGAAGAATCTGAAAAAGAATATGTACATATCTTATATGCATGTATATAAGCATACATATATATATTCTCTTTCAGATACTTACAAATATATATGTATACATATGTATATATCTATATATAAAACTGATTCACTTTGCCATACACCTGAAACTAACACAACATTGAAAATCAACTATATATCAATAAAAAAAATTAATCAATTAAAAAAATATCTGTGGGGGATGTTGGTGGGGGCTTTTGCTCCTTGCAGTGCCCTCTCCTGCCTCCCTCCCTCCTACCCCTTTCCACCCACCTTCTAGACACATCCTCTCTGGCTGCCAGTACCACACAGGCGGCCCATCCCCCGGCACCAGTGACCCCTCTCTCCAAACCTTGCCAGTGTTCCTGCAGCCAGGAGCAATTGGGGGCGGGGGCTGATGGCTTCCCAGGTGGCCTGTCTCATCTCTGGACAGCAATGACGGCTGAGTTATACTTCATCTGATCTTCCTTGAAAGCTCGACAAGTTCAAGAGCAGCCTGTTTACCATCCTTTGGTGGATTATCCAGGACCAGTCTGATTCCTCATCTCCTGGCTGTCCCCGTGGAGCTCTCACCCACAGCCTCCATCACGCTCACTGTTTCCCAGCCAAACGCGCTAGGTTCTTCAAGCAGTCTCTGTAAAGCAAGCTCTGAGTCTCCGTACACTGTACTCCTTCCAATCAAAAGGTCTAATTTACCTAGATGACAACAGTAACAGTGAAACCTAACAGATACTAAGGAACACCAGGCATTGCTTTAAGAGCTTTGGATTTATTAACTCATGCATTCTTACTAAGAATGCTAAGAGGGGTGCTGTTATTACCACCCATTTTACAGATGAGAGAAGAGAGGCCCAGGGAGCCTAAGGCACTGGCCTGCGACCACACAGCTTGTCAGGGCAGAACCAGGATGGAACCCTGTCAGAAGTCACCACCACACCCTAGAGCACAAAGTGCTCTCAAGTGGATGGGAACACCAATCCTTCACCACTGAGGGTCCATTATCCACACTGTTGACTCACATAAGCTTACTGTCAGTGACTCTCTGAAATCTCTTTTACATACACGAATGCTAAGTCCCAGCAACCCCATCCTTTCCCCAGGCGGTGGGTTTTATGGACTCTGTGCCTGGCCTGGTCCAATTACCATCCTGTTGTCCTATTTCTGATGGCCCATAACATTGTCCTGGAGGAGCTCTTCCCTGCGCCCTTGCTCTTAAAAGAATTAGGAGGAGGCCAAGGAGGCGTTCAGATTATAGAATCGTGGAACTCTGGGGAACCAAACAAAAGAACATCCAGGCCTCCACCTCATTTTCCAGATGAGGAAAGTGAGACCTGGAGGGCAAACGAATTCCAAGGACAAGCAGCCAGCGAGCGGTGCAGTTGAAATTAGAACCTGGGCATCTGCTTCCCACCCAGGGCTCCTCCAGCTGCTCCAGACTGTTTTCAGCCCATGTTTCTGGGCTTAAACAGGAGGACGACGAGGAAAATGTGCTCTATGTGCCAGTCGACAAGGAAACCTCAGTGGGTTTAAGATGACAGCAGAGAGCTGGCTGAATCAGGGGGCAGACTGCCACGATGATGAGATTGGGGGGAAAAGGCCACCCAAGGCTCTCTGAGCTCTGAGTTCAGCATTCAGTCCTGCACACGTTCGCTCCTACACTCCGACCGGCTCATGCCAGATGCCCTGCGGGCTTAGGTACAGTCAGCACGCAGCCCAGGCTATTGTTTGAAAAGTCCTTAAGTCTTCTGGACTGTAGCCTTTAAAGTCTTAAAAGACGATGATTCATGCCTGATGTTTCTCTTTGCGTTTGGCATCTCTTCCTTGTTCCCCTGTCCCACACCCCTAAGATTATACTTAAATGTGGGCAAAGGCTCTGCAGAATGACTGCCCTTTTCATGGGCCAGGCACTGAGCCAGACAAGACAGCATGCACAGGTGACCAAGGCTTGGTCCGCAATCACCCAGGAGGAGCATGTCCACTCGGGGACATGGAAGTCATCCCTGAGGGGAAGAGACATACTCCCTGCCTCTGGCAAGGGTAGTCTCACAGAGACCATGATGGGGTCTTTTCTGATTGCCCATTCAAGGGGGATAAACTGGGAGAGATACAGTTTATCTCTTCCAAAAGCATCCAAAAGGGATGCTTCCAAAGGCTCTTCTGATGGAAACCAAAACCAGGACCTGTGATCACAATGCCTACATTTTCCGGAAAAACTTTAGTAAGACTGATTTCAATTTCATTATTTCAAAATATATAGGCCAATTTGACTTAAGGTAGGCTTAAATATGGGACTTCCTATGTGGCCCAGTGGTAAAGAACCCACCTGCCAATGCAGGAGACATAGGTTCAAGCCCTGAGTTGGGAAGATCCCCTAGAGTAGGAAATGGCAACCCACACCAGTATTCTTGCCTGGGAAATCTCGTGGACAGAGGAGCCTGGAGGGCTAAAGTTTGTGGGGATGCAAAAGAGTTGGGCATGACTTAGCGACTAAACAACAACAGATTTGAATGTATCTGGTTTATCTCCATCTCATCTGGGAAGAAAAGTCTGGCCAAGTTTTTTAAAGAACAAGATGACAAAGTTTAACCTGCTTACAAAAACATGTTCCTTTCCAGGATTTCAATACATCCTTTAATGACAAAGGTCTTTGGTGATGCATTAAAACAACATACTGCTGCTTCTGCTGCTGCTAAGTCGCTTCAGTCGTGTCCGACTCTGTGCGACCCCATGACGGCAGCCCATCAGGCTCCGCCATCCCTAGGATTCTCCAGGCAAGAACACTGGAGTGGGTTGCCATTTCCTTCTCCAATGCACGAAAGTGAAAAGGGAAAGTGAAGTCGCTCAGTCGTGTCTAACTCTTAGCGACCCCATGGACTGGAGCCCACCAGACTCTTCCGTCCATGGGATTTTCTAGGCAAGAGTACTGGAATGGGGTGCCATTGCCTTCTCCGAAACAACATACTAAGAGCAGTTAAATCTTCTTATGAAATAAAATGGCAGTTCTCCAAACAACTATTTCCAATTTTGCATTAATTTAAATTAAGTCCAAATCAACGAAATTAGTGAGCTAGATGATGACACAGTTTCTAGAATGAGATTTTATCAGACTCAGAAGAGAGACTTTCAAGATTTATTTCTGGTTGTTTAAAGCAGCTGTACTCTTTCTCCCAGAGAGATCTGACTGGACGTCCAAATCTATGCCACAGACAAACCGGGGCTGCTGTAGTCAGTGGGCCTGGAGGAGCTGGTCTCCGGGGCTCTGAAGGACACAGGTAAATAATCACTGATCTCATCCAGGGCTCAGCAAACCTTCTCTATAAAAGGACAGGCAGCAAATATTTTAGACTTTGTGTGAGTATGTATGCTCTCTGTCATATATCCCTTTGCTTTTACTTGTTATTCATTGTATTTTTTACAACTTTAAAAATGTAAAAACCATTTCTAGCTTCAGGCCAAAGGCCCACAGGTCCTGTTAACTTTGATTTAATTTTTAACAGCCTTATTGAGGTGTGATTGGTGTATAATAAACTGCATTTTTTGTTTGTTTGTTTTTTTAAACTCCTACCCATAGCCAGGTGTGTTTTTTAAAGCAATATAACAGTTTCTGGCAACATTGTAACAATGAACATTTTCTCTCCCAGATGCTTGGCTTCTGAGGCATCTTGTACAGATGTATTCAAAAAGCCTGCTCCTTCCACATGGTCATCTGTTCAAATGTTTGCCCCTCCTCCAAGGAAAAAAAGTGGCACATATCTAAAGTGTGCAATTTGTAAGTGCTGACATATGGATATAACTCGGACCCATCACCACCATCAAGACAGCAGACATGCCCACCTCTCTCACCCCTCTTCCGGGCAACCAGCCATCTGCCTTCCATCCCCATGTATCAGTTTGCGTTTTCTAGAGTTTTATATCGGAGAAGGCAATGGCACCCCACTCCAGTACTCTTGCCTGGAAAATCCCATGGACGGAGGAGCCTGGTGGGCTGCAGTCCATGGGGTCGCTAAGAGTCGGGCATGACTGAGAGATTCACTTTCATTTTTCACTTTCATGCATTGGAGAAGGAAATGGCAACCCACTCCAGTGTTCTTGCCTGGAGAATCCCAGGGACGGGGGAGCCTGGTGGGCTGCCGTCTATGGGGTCGCACAGAGTTGGACATGACTGAAGTGGCTTAGCAGCAGCAGCAGCAGCAGCAGCGTTTTATATTCAAAGACTCATATAGTATAGACTCTTTCTCATGTTTGATTCTCCCACTCAGTGTCATTATTTTAAGGTCTGCCATGTTGCTGTGTATATCAATAATTCAATCTTCTTCATTCATGTTGTGTAGTCGCTCAGTCACATGCGACTGTTTGCGACCCCAGGGACTGTAGCCCACCAGGCTCCTCTATCCATGGGATTTCCCAGGCAAGAATAGTGGAGTGGGTTGCCATTTCCTCCTCCAGGGGATCTTCCCAACCTAGGGATTGAACTCATATCTCACTGCATTGGCAGGCAGATTCTCTACCACTGAGCCACCAGGGGAGAAGAAAGGAAAAGGAAGCTGGAAGTGCTACTCAAAGAATCCCACAGATAGTCCAGCCTCTTCCCAGGCTCTCTCACTGCTAATTTCACCAGAGCTTTTGGAAAAAAAAAAAAAAATTTTTTTTTTTTGACTGTGCAGTGCAGCATGAGGGATCTTAGGCCCCTGACCAAGGATTGAACCCACATCCCCTACAGTGGAATCACAGAGTCTTAACCATTGGACCACCAGAGAAGTCCCTTGAAAACCTCTTGACACCTCTCGATGGTCTGAGGAACTTGCACAACTACCTCCATTCCTTTCCCCTTAAATCCCTCCTTCCGGTGTCCCTCAGGCCAGAGAGACTTGGAATCTTCCAAGTCATACATACCCTAAATTGCACAGATAAATCAATGTGAAAAGAAATCAAAAGGAGATTGATTCATTCATCCAGTAGGTACTGCGTGCCTATGGTGTGCCAGGCACTGTGCTGGGTAGAATAATATCAATAATGATTCCTGTCCCCAAACTGCTTCATTTCTTAGCAATCAAGAAGAGACTGACAGAAAAAGATAAGTATATGATCACAAAATGATTTACATAAAAAGTAGGGGAGAGGATGCTGTGTTCGAGATGGGGAGCGGTGACATTTGGTTGAGAGCACACACATGGGACACGATGGCCCTAGGAGGTGAGGGCTGGGGCAAGCCGGGGCAGGGAGCAGCCCTGCAGAGCCTGAATCCCCACGGAAACTGGATTTCACAGGACACAATGTGCTCCAAGTTTACGATGAAGACATTGCAGGGACTCGAGGCGAGGAGGAACACAGTCCAATTTATATTTTTAAAAAGATCACATGGGCCGCTGCTGTGTGGAGACCAGATTAGAAAGGCCAGGAAGTTAGAACAGAGAAGGGAAAGGCTGGGGCACATTTCTGTCGGTAGCTGTAGGGATCTATATCCTGGATGATGAATTACATGTTCAGAAACTGTTTTTGTTCTCCCTCATTTGCACATTCGTTTTGAATGGCTGTTATCACATACAGACGTTTAAAGATTATTACAGATTAAAGGCAATATCATCTCATTCTAATGCACTGCCAAGTTTTCCAGGAAATGCCTCAGAGACAGAACTTCAACTTTTAGTTGATTTATCAGAAACTTGAATATGGGGTAAACATTGAATGTGAGAAGCAACCGTGGTAGTGTTACATTTTTATTGAAAAATTGGCAGTTCTGTGGGATATCTGTTTGGAAATTTCATCATTTAATAATTTAAATGTAATAATAAAACTATATTACAAGAAAAAAAAAATCACCCTACTCCCTGCACCCTGGGTCCTGTGGGTACTGTTCAGTGTCATTTTAGGGGAAGCTTTAAAACCATAGTCTTTTATAAAGAACAGACTCATGGTTGTTAAGGGGGAGCAGGGGTTGGGGAAGGATGGAGTAGGAGGTTGGGGTTAGCAGATGCAAGCTGTTATGTACAGGATGGATAGACAAAAAGGTCCTACTGTAGAGCACAGGGAACTATATTCAATATCCTACCTAAAACATACTGGAAAAGAATATGAAAAAGAATGTGTATTTATATATATATACACACATACATATATATATAATTGAATCACTTTGTTGTACAGAAGAAACTAACACTTAACTATACTTAACAAAATCAACTACACTTAATAAAAATAATAATAAAAAGTGCACAGTCTTTGTCAGCGAGATAAAAAGGAACTTTCCAAATTCGGATGAGACTATCTGACTTTGGTTGCTGCCAGGCAGGCTAGGGCTGGGGCAAGTCAGGCCCCCGGTTCTGCAGCCAGAAGCAATTGAACGTGCTCAAATCAGGCATATTTACTTTGCAGAACTGGCTGTGAAGCTGTTGCTGACTGTGTGTGGTAAGCACCCAGGAGCAATGGTTTACCTGTTAATGTTTGCCCAGTGCACCAATATCACCCACGCTTCCTGGTTTCTGAATCCTGCTTGAAGCACGGACTCCCTCTGCTCAAGCTCCTGGTGCAAGTGGCAGCCAGGAGGCATGTTTCCTAGCGGGGGGCTGGAACATTGACCTGGCTCTGGATTGGTCCTGCCATGGGCCATGCCCCTCCATCTCCCTGAGCTGGTTTCTGTGCTAGAAAGCAAGCTGGCGAAGGAAGTGACCGCTGATACCTCAGATGGAGTCACCATGCACTCTCTAAATAATGGCTGTGAAAGGCCCAGTTCACATCAGTTCAGTTCAGTCACTCAGTCATGTCCAACTCTTTGCAACCCTGTGAATCCACAGCACGTCAGGCCTCCCTGTCCATCACCAGCTCCTGGAGTTCACCCAAACTCAAGTCCATCAAGCCGGTGATGCCATCCAGCCATCTCATCTTCTGTTGTTCCCTTCTCTTCTTGCCCCCAGTCCCTCCCGGCATCAGGGTCTTTTCCAATGAGTCAACTCTTCACATGAGGTGGCCAAAGTATTGGAGTTTCAGCTTCAGCATCAGTCCTTCCAATGAACACCCAGGACTGATCTCCTTTAGGATGGACTGGTTGGATCTCCTTGCAGTCCAAGGGACTCTCAAGAGTCTTCTCCAACACCACAGTTGAGAAGTGTAAACCCTGCACTAATACTAGGCCCTCTTTCAGTATAGCGTTGGGGCTTCCCTTGTGGCTCAGCTGGTAAAGAATTCGCCTGCAGTGAGGGAGACCTGAGTCTGACCCCTGGGTTGGGATGATCCCCCAAAGAAGGGAAAGGCTACCCACTCCAGTATTCTGGCCTGGAGAATTCCATGGACTGTATAGTCCATGGGGTCTCAAAGAGTTGGACACAACCGAGCGACTTTCAGTTTCACTTATTATCACGTTAGTTATTGAATAAGTGGTAGCCTTTGCTGACTGCCTACTATCAAGAGATGTCAGGCCCAGGGCTGGGGACTCCGTCTTTACAGTAACACAGATCTTAGTAAAGTCACACTTTGTTTTCCATGGATTGCTTATCCATCAGCCTTAATTACACAGAACATAACCAAGAATCCTCAAACAGCTAAAAAGATGTGATGAGATCCATGACAGGACTGTTGGCCAAATGTGTCCTTCAAGACAGACTCAGTTTACAAAGGACATGGTGTAGTTCAGAGGTCAACAAACTTTTCTATAAGGGGCCAGATAATAAACAGTTTAGGCTTTGATTGTCACACAGTGTCTATTGCAACTATACCACTCTGCCACTTTAGTGCAAAAGCAGCCATAGGCAATGGGCAGGTGTAGCTATGGCCTTTTTTTTAATAGTTGGTTTACAGTATCTTGTTAGTTTTTGTGTATAGCAAATGATTCAGTTACAACTCTATATTTTTTCTTTTTCATATTCTTTTCCATATGGGACTCACAATTTCTTTTTTTTTTTTTTTTTTAATTTCTTCCTCTTTTTTCTTCGCACATCACCAGGAATGTGGGATCCTAGCTTCCTGAGCAGAGATCAAACCTGTGTCCCCTGTGCTGGAAGGGCAGAGCCCCAACCAGAACGAGCTATGCTCTAGTAAAATTTCATTTACAAAAACAGATTTGGCTCCAGGGCCAGAGTTTGCCAACAGAGTTTAAAAACTGGAATCTGAATATCTGAGAGCAGGTTTGTAAACGCAGTTCCTTAAAAGTCCTACCCTGAAGACCAGCTCCTCCACGACCTCACATTGCCATCAGTTCTCATTATGTTTCCGATCTGACCCCAATAATTATGTTAATAATAGCAAACATTTAGACTTACACTGTGCCAGGCCCTTTTCTAAGCACTTTACATACATTACCCACATTTAATCACTGAAGAAACCCTATTGTCGTCATTCCCATGAAAAAGGATGCCAAGTCAAGTTAAGCAACTTACCTTGGGGTGTAGAGGCAGGATTTAAACCCTGCCGTCTGGCTCCACATCAGTGTTCTTGACCACTATGCCCTACTGCCTGGCAGGTACCAACTGTACACATCAGGATGACAGATGACTAGGCAGGTACTGAGCTTTCTACCTCCTCGGAGAGTCCACTGTTGACCATGGGCTCGCCCCACTTGAAGGGGTCAGGCACCAGAGACTGTCAGGAGCAACACTTTGTCATTGTGCTTACTGGGAAGTAAGGCTGGGGGCTAGTGGAACGAGTAACTAGCATGGGTAAAAAGTAACATGAGAGCTGGCAGCCTGACAGGAGGAGCAAGAAGGCCAAAGTAAAGAGGAAAAGGAATTATTTATTCACGGATTGGCCAACTACTCAGGGCCAAGCACTCTGCACAACCCCAAACACCCAAGGCCTTGTGCTTTGATCAGCCTCTCACCCAGGGGCTTGTGTGAAATGCAGGATCTCGGCCCTGCCCCAGAAGGTCTGAATCAGAGTGAGCATCTTCTACAAGGTCTCATGTGGTTCCCTTGCACTCAAGGCTGAGAAGCCCTGCCCTACACGGCAGTTGTTACTGCTCGCATTTCCCGGGTCACGCATCTAAGGCTCGAAGAGGTTAATTACTTCCCACACTGGTGGGCTGCAGGCTTATGTCTGAACTCCAGCTTGTTGTTTAGGGGCTATGCCTGTTTCTTGGAGGGGCTCAAAGCAAGTTCAAGACATTTACTTCAGCAGAAAATGTGTATCAAGAAGTAATACAAATATCATGGTATGTAACATGTTGACCTACCATCAATAGAAAAATTGATGTGGATCAATAGATGCAATTGTGCTCAGGATGAATTGTTAAGAAACATGAAAATGAAAAATTCAGTTAAGCAAGTTTCAATGACTTAATTTCTACAATTTTCAAAATCTCTTACTTTTAAGGAACTACCTTAGTTTTTACTCCCTGATGACTTAAGGTAATAGGAAGCTGAAGGACTCTGAATTCAGACACACAGGACAGATGTCCCTCTTTCTAGGCACAAGTATTAGCTGATGACAATGACCAGACTGCCCCATAGATAGATGAGGACAATCTAAAATTGTGGGTTCTTCGGCTAAGAAACAGGTTTGTACTTGGGATCAGGCTTTTGCAATCTCATGTGATGCTAAGGGTCTTGAGTAATGATGCTTTCTAAGTAGGCGTCTTTGGGATTCTGGACTCAAGACAGCAAGGTCCTCTCTCTCCCAGTCGCCTCTCCACTATGTATTATAACATCAGGAGAGGACCAAAGGGTAACTCCACCATGAATTAGGGAAGAGCTGAAGAGTTAGTCCACTCCTCCTTTGCCTGCATTTTTAACAATAAGGCACAGAAACAACCCAGAATACTACAAGGGAACACAATGAGATAGAGATGTATGATCCAGAAAAAGAAAGCTTCCAGGACTTCCTTGGTGGTCCAGTAGGTAAGAATCTGCCTGCCAATGCTGGGGACACAGGTTCGATCCCTGGCCAAGGAAGATTCCACTTGCTGAGGGGCAATTAAGCCCATGTTCCACAACTACTGAGCCTGCACTCTAAAGTCCGAGAGCCGCCAACTACCGATTCATTGCACCTACAGCCTGTGCTCTGCAATAAGACAAGCCACTACAGTGAGAAATCCGTGCACCACAACTAGAGAGCAGCCCCTGTTGGCCACAACCAGAGAAATGCCCACATACAGCTGCAAAGACCCAGCACAACCAATAAATAAATAAATAAAATTTAAAACTGCACACGCTCAAGCACACACACACGCAAAGAAAGCTTCCAGGAGCTCTAGCAGCTACTTTCTCTTTCTTTGTCTCCAGGCTGCATGGGTGGTTTCTGCCTGTCTGCCTTCCTACCTGCCCCCACCACCCCCACCCTTCACCCCCGACCCCTGCCAAGGCACCCCACAGCTCTCAGAGTGGGACCTCTCTCCCACTGTGGTTCTGCCCCCGTCATCCTCTCGACAGCACCCTCTCCCTTTCTAAACTGGTCCTGCTTCCTCCTCGCTGGCCTCCTGGAAGGCTTCTGCCTTGGCCTCATCACAACACTGGACACATTCTTTCAGTTTCTGTCCCCATGGCTCACTGCCCCTCTAATTTCCAACGTCAAGTGAAGAATCCCATCGATCCAGTGTGGCTTTCTGAGCCAGAGTCAGGGCAGCCAACTACTGAAGAGCCTTGGGGCTGCCTCAGGCCAGAGGACAACTCCCCGGGCCAATCATCCCAGGGTGGAGGGCTGATGGGGCAGCATTCCCTAATCACATGCCACGGAAGGTGGGGAGTATGTGGAGTAGGAGTAATAGCCTCGCAGCTATCTTCAGAGTTTCAGTGAGTCTAGAATCTCAGGGTGAGCGAGGACCTCCTGAGTCATCGGGTCCAAACCAGTGCCTGCCCACAAGCACTCACTGCAGTCCCCAACCCCCCAGGATTGACGGCGTCACTTCCCTTCTCAGCAATGCTGGGTGGGAGGAGAGAAAGGGACAAGGGATGGGAAAACAATTCACTGACCTTCCTGCTGAAGTCAGTGTTGAACACGCCTCTGGAAACATGACTGTAAGAACACTGCACTTAAAGGGTGTGTCTGATTTCTATGAACATCCACTAGGCACTACAGGATGGGGAAGATTTGAAAGAGGAAGCTAAGTTCTCATATACTGTGCCGTGTTCAAAAGCCTGAGAGGATGTCCTGAACTTATGTGAAAACTTTAGGGTATTTTTCATCTTTTGGGGCCTTTCGCCTCAAAGAATGTTGGGTAGTTATAATGCATTAAAAGGGAAACAATGTCCCAGATTTTTGGCACTCAAATTCTAAAGTAGACACACTGCTACTCCATCTTTTGTAACACTTCCAGCACATGGGAGGTCAGGTAACCTGTGGAGTTTTGGAGGAATTTCCAAATCACACCCCAAATCTCTTGGCCAACATGGTTAGTGGTTTAGGATTCTGATTGGCATCACGGAAATCATCCTTTTAGTGGCAGTATTACTTTGTCCAAGGTGGCTGAAAAGCTTTCAGAACCAATTGACTGTTTTGTTTTTCTAGGGCTAGATGGCTCAGTCATGTTTGACTCTTTGCAACCCCATGGATTGTAGCTCGCCAGGCTCCTCTGTCCATGGGATTCTCTGGACAAGAATACTGGATACTGGAGTGGGCTGCCATGCCTTTCTCCAGGGGATCTTCCCACCCAGAGATTGAACCCGTGTCTCCTGAGTCTCCTGCATTGGCAGTTGTATTTTTTTTTTTTTTTTAACCACTGAGTCACATGGGGTCGCTAAGAGTCAGACACGACTGAGCGATTTCACTTTGACTTTTCACTTTCATGCATTGGAGAAGGAAATGGCAACCCACTCCAATATTCTTGCCTTGAGAGTCCCAGGGATGGGGGAGCCTGGTGGACTGCCGTCTATGGGGTCGCACAGAGTTGGACACGACTGAAGCGACTTAGCAGCAGCAGCAGCAGCTGGGAAAACCCTTGTGAAACTGAAAAAGCTGCCAGAAGCACCTAGGAGGAAGCTGCACTTGGGTCCAAAACCAATGTAGTTTCAAGTTCACGTGGACATACAAACTACCTTTTTTTTGAGCAGGTACAGGAGGGAGAAGGGAGTTACTATTTTTTTTTTTTTTTAAGAGTTTAAGTCTTACTAAAACCAGCTTTGAAAGTCTTAAAACTAATACTACGATCCACTTATTTTACAATGAAGCAGAGAATGACAATATCCAATGTGCACTTTTAAACCCAAGTTCACCTGAATGGCAGCTGAAAAATGCTCGATTCATAAGGGGCTGATTTTGACACAAAGGAAACAAAGCTGTATACATTCAGGGGAACATCTTAAGTAACCATTTATAATCTCAGCTGATTTTATTTTACTCCTGAGGAGCTGAAAAATGCTCCATTCACAAAGGGCTGATTTTAACACAAAGGAAACAAAGATGTATACATTCAGGGGAACATCTTAAGTAACCATTTATAATCTCAGCTGATTTTATTTTACTTGAGAGGAGAACACATGGAATAATATATTAGAAAATAAATCTTGTTAACCAGCCCTAGTTTCTCAACCTCGGCACTATTGACATTTTGTGACAGGTATTTCTTTGCTGTGGGGCTGTTCTGTGCACTCTTGGGTGGTTCAGCAGCATCCCTGACCTCTACCCAGTAGACGCCAGGGGTCCCTACCCTCTGTCAAGACAACCAAAATTGTCCCTAGACATTGCCCGATGTCCCCACCGGAGAACCACTATACTAAACCAAAGCAGGATTCTAGCTGTTTACAGCAAAGGCAGTTATCTGGAAATAAATTAGCTTCCCTGGAAATAGGCTGACGTGTTGTCCCTTCCACATAGTTAGCACTTAGAACTGAAGAGGGGGTGGTAGTACTTTCCCTTTTCTGAACACGAGGTCAGATAACCAAGAGCAAGGGAATCTTCTTTGTGTACATCACGTGTGCTCCCTCAGCGGTCAGACTTCCAGCTTCCTGAGTAAGGGAGACGTGGGACCAGGAGACCACAGTCCCTGATCATTCCAGAAAGCGAATAACTTTTATGTTTAGGAAGACACATATTTTCCAAGTCCTGGAGACTGTTCTGTCTTGTACAAACATATCTTCCAAAAAAACTCGCAACATCTACATGCTAAGAAAGACTTTCCTTTGCATGCCATGTGGACAGGTCACACCCCCAATCCATTTCTTTTTTTTATCGTATCTTTTTCAGACGGGGCCTGGAAATCACCCAGGAGAACCAAGGGGCCCCCAAGGGCCCAACAATCCAACGTTCTTGGAAAACTTGGCTCAGCCTGTGGCCAAGAATGCTGCTTCAACCAAGATGTCCTCAAGTAAACTGTCTGCCATCAGCCCAGGCAGGCATCTCCCTTCCCTGGTTAGTTGAGTACTGACCACACTAGTGACCAAAGCCAAGAGGATGTGAGGGCCAACGCCCTCCCCAGGCAAAGGAGGCTGCCTCCCCTTATGAACCATTTCACAGAAGGCACAGGAAATGAGTCACTTGGCAAAGGGTCTCCCTGTGCAATGCCTTGCTCCAGAAATGCATGCAGCTTCTGAGTGGCCCGGGCTTCCAGGAGCAAGCCTAGGATGGGAGAGGAGCCGACACATGTCACTTTCAACATGCAAAGGATGAGGGGCCCTGTGGGGCAGCCACCATACAGATGAGCAGGTACAGCTTTGATCAGACACCCAAATACCCATCGGCCCAAATCCCTGCATGCTCTTGTTTATTTCTAAGCAGACCCTGTTAAGCTGTGGGCACTTGGCTTGATTATTCCCTGGATCAAAGCTGAATTAAATTACACGGCAAGTTTCTTTTGAGAGCGAGAGGCATGCACACAGGCCGACTCACTTTCCAGAAGCTGTCCACTTTGCCGTACACGAGTGACTGGTTCTGCCTCTTGATTTCGTTGATGTGGTGGATGTCGCTGGAGTTCAAGTGCTGCTCGACCACAAAGCCCAGGAAGCTGTTGTCTGGAGTGTGAGCTGGTGTGGAGAGGACGGGACATGGCAGTTAAAATTCAATCAGCAGGAACAAACACCAACCATTACCAATTTCACTCAAGCTGTCGCAAGCATAATTAAATGTTTTCATGTTACCTCGTTCTTTCTTACCTGGGAGGGGGTTCAAGGGAGTGGCCTGCTCCCAACCAGCCCCAACTCCACCTTCACATAGAACTAATTCTCTCCAGGATGGATTAACCCAAGCCCAACCCTGCTTTTCTCAGTGGAAAGTCCATCTATTTAAAAACCATTCAGCTGCGAACTCCCCTCCATCCTGTCTCCTCAGCACAAAGACACTGGTTCCCGACAGAAATGCCCTCATCCAGGTTATACTAACTAGTGGCTGGAAACCTGGAGGGAGCGGGGCTGAGTCCACGATCCCAAACAAGGTCAGCAGACCCTGCACACTCTCCTCCAACTCCAGCCGTACTCACCGTCCAGTGAACCAGGCAACATCACCCACACTCTGCACCGCCTCTAAGAATCATTCACTAATGAAAGATGTAATTCTGAATGGATGAATGGAACGAAGACAGAATAAAAGGTGAAGCTCACCAGGCTGTGAACCACTTCTGAAAAGCCAACCAACCTAAGAAAGCATGTCTAGTCTCCAAGATAGACAACTCTGGAAGAGAAAAGGCATGTTCCTCTGGATCATTCATCATTTGAATTCTACAACTTCTCTATTTTTTTTCATTTATTTATTCTTTTCTTTTTTGGGCCACACCACGTGTGGGATAATCTTAGTTCCCCAACCAGGTATCAAACCCTGCATTGGAAGTGCAGAGTCTTAACCACTGGACTGCTAAAGAAGTCCCTAAAACTTCTCTGTTTTAACACCTGACAAAGAGAGAAAGCAAGCCCATACCCTTCGCAAACATTTCTCTCTCGTGTCCATAATTTTAAAAAGGAATTTCACCAGAAGGCAACCATCAGAAAACAGTCTCTCTCGAGGAAACAGAGACCCTTCTCTCTTCTCCAAACCTCTGGCAACAGAACCCTGCAGAAGATGACAACCCAGCAGAGGCCCCACCACAGGAAAAGCAACTGCTTGGCTTGACTTTGACCTGAACAGAACTAAAAATAACTTAAATGGAGAGAGACTGAATATTTAATAAAATCTACACAGCGACACTCCCACCCTATTCGGTCATAGGTGGGTGGCTGACAACCCACAACCGGAGGCAGAAGTTGCTTCCCGTGTCTTGCTTTGGTTTTCTCAGGAGTTTCCCAGGCAGGAAGAGGGCACAGAAGCCCTTTAAGATGCTCCAGGGACCTGAAGGCCCAGGTCCGCCTCAGGCACCCGCAAGAAGATGAACGAGGGAGCTGGGCAGAGAGCCCTGAGCCGTGGACGTGAAGAAGCTGCATAAATACTTGTGATCACCAGCCTGTCTCCTAGGCTGCTGCTTAATGGGGGTGACAGAACGAGGAGATAATAGGGTTGTGACTGGGGAGTTGTGTGCGGTCTGGCCAATCTGTTATTTCATTTCTGCGTTTTTGAACAAGTGCCCAGAGGCAATGGCAATGGCTGCAGTTGGCTGGAAAGTAAATTACTGAATAAATTCTACTGCCAACAAGAGGCAATGGTCGCTTTTTTATTTCTCCCCCTTTTGGAAGAGCTGGAGGAGGGGGTTTGAAGGGGTTTAGGGGAGGGGCAGAGAGCCTGTGTGCATTTGAAATGTTGATAAGGCAGTTTAAAAAAAAAATCTCTTTCTAAAACTTTTGATCCATTGTAGAAATTCTGAAATAGAATCTGATGCTTTAAACTTTGAAATTGTGGTTTTGTCTTCAGAAAATGTATGTGGTGACTAAGCTCCATGCTTTAGATATTTGTTTCTGCAGTTCCGTTATCTAATCTCTAGGTGGGCCTGTTTTAAAAAATGAAATAATCTAGCATCTAAAACACTTAACAGGTTAGAAAAATAGATCAGGTACTAAGGTGCTTCAAAAAGAAAATGATCATGAAGACCCAAGAAGAAAAAAAAAATTGTCTCTTTATATTTCTGTGTCAAAGATTCCCCACAGCTTGAACAATAAGAGGGAGGGGAAGTAAACAATCTACTCAAAAAAACTTGTGGGGAATGGTGGGCTTTTACTATTTTATGACTGGCCATTTGGTATTAAACTAACTTGGACACTGTATGAAGAAAGAATTACACACACAAGCTCTCCTCTGAAGTTTAGATCCACACACCTTACTTCAACTCTTCTCTTGTCCCCAGGTATACACTTGGGGACTGACAACCTGCAGGAGCCATTTAAGCAGCTCAGGTGAGACTTAAGGAGAAATACGGTAGCACTTACAAACACACTGCCACACTTCACGAGCGCCAGGCAGATCAGCCATGTCTCTTTCCAGGCCACAGTGGACCTGTCCCGGGACATTGAGAGTCTGCAACATGAGCAGATGCTCGCCTGAGATTTGCCCAGCAGGGGACTTGGAAGTAACCACAGAGCAGGTATGCCTGGCCTCCAAGGAGCTGGGTGTCTGCCTGGTGACAAGCCCTTCAAGAGCCTCCATCTGACACAAGCCTCCTTCCTGAAGCTGAGTATAGTAAACCACAAGCCACAAGTGCAGGCTGAAGGATCTGCAAGGACCTTTCTGTGGAGACCTACCCTCAGGCCAAGCTTTGTTTTTTGCTTTGCTTTCAGAAGGGAACACAAACTTCAGCTGTGTTGGGAGGGGTTCAAAGGGAGGGTATTAACATTTCAAGGTAAATCAAAGAAATCCCATCATAAATGAGACACAGGAAATCCTGTACTTTTGGAAATCACTCCATCCTAGGAGGTAAACAAATAAGATTAAAAAAAAAAAATAGCTGACAATCTGAGCACTTTATAGTGATCATTTCATTATATCTTCACAAAAACCTTATAACATATTTGTACAGATGAGAAAACAGAGAAAGTCACTTAAACTATCCAAGTGGACATGCCAGGAAGTGGCAACATTGGGATTCAGAGTCAGACCAGCTGTTCCCAGAATCCAGCCTTCTTAAAGCACTTTAATACACAGCTTCAGATGCCAAGTATCTTATTTTCTGGACTCTGTGAACCGTAATGGTAAACACGCTTTATAAGAAAATAATCTTATAAGGCAGACCAGGATATACATGAAGGAACAATCAAGTATAAATATATATATGGAGTCTTCAGAATTGATGCTTTCTAATTGTGCTGGAGAAGACTCTTGACAGTCCCTTGGACAGCAAGGAGATCCAACCAGTCCATCCTAAAGGAAATCAGTCCTGAATATTCATTGGAAGGACTGATGCTGAAGCTGAAACTCCAGTACTTTGGCTACCTGATGCAAAGAGCTGACTCCCTAGAAAAGACCCTGACGCTGGGAAAGATTGAGGGCAGGAGGAGAAGGGAGTGACAGAGGATGAGACGGTTGGATGGCATCACTGACTCCATGGACATGAGTTTGAGCAAATTCTGGGAGAAAGCAAAGGACAGGGAAGCCTGGTGTGCTGCAGTCTATGGGGTTATAAAGAGTCAGACATGATGCAGCAACTGAACAACAACAATATGGAGTCTTTCCTCAGTTTCTTGAGCAACTTATGTTATATGTATATGGAACCGAGCTGATTTTTTCTATGCAGCAACTGGAAGGGACATTGTTTCTGAGCTGACTCCCGCAACGATTTTTTTAAAGATTTACTGTTAGTTTGAACAGTGAAAGTGTCAGTCGCTCAGTGGTATCCAACTCTTTGTGACCCCATGGACTGTAGCCCACAAGGTTCCTCTGTCCATGGGATTCTCCAGGCAAGAATACTGGAGTGGGTTGCCATTCCCTTCTCCAGGGGATCTTCCTGACTTGACACACATTTTAGAGGACTCTTTCTGCGAACCAATTTTATGTGCTAGGTATTGAGGAATTAAAACATAAAGATGAGTTTCTGCCTTCATGAAGCTTACCAACTACTTAATAAAAGAGGGATAGATACACCATATTCACCAGGCAGTTATAATGGCCTCTTTGGAAATGTAATTCACAATTTTTATCAGGTCAAACTAAGCCTTCTTTCAATGGCATAAATTCTCCCAGGTCTGATTTTTCAAACAGTCAGTTCTAAACATCTCTAAGAAGTACAAAATTCATTCTAACAGATGTCTGCCAGCCTCCAACTGCAGCTGGCCCTGCAGCTTTGGGGACCCCCATGCCACCTGGTCACCAAGGGCAGAAATTGCAGGGCCAGCTGGCCTCCCTCTGCAGCCCCACAGCCAGTCAGTCACCAAGTCCAGGGGATGTCAGCTTCTGAAAACCCATCATCTCCTTCTCTCCTCTTCACCTACCTAGTTATGACCTCATCAAGTCCTGTCAAAACTTCGATACGTTTTTCTTTTCTTTAAATAGAAACATAGTCTCAGTGTATGACTTTTCTCAGACACGAGAGAATGATAGAAGGAAAGAAAGATGTCACCCATCAATTTTACCACCTAGAAATAACTACTATTAGGCTCCTTTTTTTCTAGACTCATGGAGCCTTTTTAATCCTCAAACCAAAATTGGATCTTACTGCACCTACTCTTTTGTGAATTTCTCTTCTCACTTACACAATGTGCCATAGGCATCTTTCTAGGGGTAATAACCACAGCCCATCACAGCTTGTTAAAGCGGCACAGTGCTTCAGCCCCTGGACTCTCCCCATTAGATGGAATGCCCCTAGTTCTGGTCTGCCAGCATCGCTATGTGGAACTAACTGCCCTTCCCAACCAGCCATGCAATTCTGTTCCATTCAGATGGCCTGAACTGGTGCCAGTCCTGATCCCTTGTCTCCCCAGCTCCTCATGCCTCCAAGGATGGGCACTGGACCAAGAGAACTCTACCTGACCATGGCTCAGTTGAAAGACGGGTTTATAACTCAAGTTCCATCTGTCATGGTTGCTCCATGATGAGTGGCAGCTACTTTTGGGGTCAAGATCTTTCTGCTACAGTCACTGAGCTGGCAGGGCAGACATCCTGAGCTGTAAATGCCTTCTCTGTGTCTGTGAGAGGACAGCCTGCCTGAGAATAACGCCAAGACAGAGAAATGCTAAGGCGAAATAGGTAGAGACTGAAGAGATCCTCCAAGCCTGAATCCAGCTCTGCCTAAAGCCAGTTTCCTCCCATCAGGAAGCTTCTACAAGTCTCTTATCCTTATCCATCAGAGGGCAGACAGAGCAAAAACCACAATCAGAGAAAACTAATCAAACTGATCACGTGGATCACAGCCTTGTCTAAATCAATGAAACTATGAGTCATGCCATGTAGGGCCACCCAAGTGGGATGAATCATGGTGGAGAGTTCTGACAAAATGTGGTCCACTCAAGAAAGGAATGGGAAACCACTTCAGTTTTCTTGCCTTGAGAACCCCATGAACAGTATGAAAAGGCAAAAAGATATGACACCAAAAGATGAACTCCCCAGGTCGGCAGGTGCCCAATATGCTACTGAAGAAGAGGCTGAGCCAAAGCAAAAACAACGCCCAGCTGTGGATGTGACTGATGATAGAAGTAAAGTCCAATGCTGTAAAGAACAATATTGCATAGGAACTTGGAATGTTAGGTCCATGAATCAAGGCAAATTGGAAGTGGTCAAACAAATGATGGCAAGAGTGAACATCGACATTTTAGTATTCAGTGAACTAAAATGGATCAGAATGGGCAAATTTAATTCAGAGTATCATTGCCTTTACTACTGTGGGCAAGAATCCCTTAGAAGAAATGGAGTAGCCATCATAGTCAACAAAAGAGTCTGAAATGCAGTACTTGGGTGCAGTCTCAAAAACGACAGAATGATCTCTGTTCGTCTCCATGGCAAACCTTTCAATATCACAGTCATCCAAGTTTATGCTCCAACCACTAATGCCAAAGAAGCTGAAGTTGCATGGTTCTATGAAGACCTACAAGACCTTCTAGAACTAACACTAAAAAAACACACAAAAAAATCCTTTTCATTATAGGGGACTGGAATGCAAAAGTAGGAA
The DNA here is from genome assembly GCF_029407905.1 of Bubalus kerabau. Lineage (NCBI taxonomy): Eukaryota > Metazoa > Chordata > Mammalia > Artiodactyla > Bovidae > Bubalus > Bubalus kerabau. Next base: position 116,714,888 of record NC_073626.1, read on the forward strand.
GTCAATAGATACCTGGAGTAATAGGCAAGCTTGGCCTTGGGAGTACTAAAGGAAGCAGGGCAAAGGCTAACAGAGTTTTGCCAGGAGAATTAACTGGCCATAATAACACCCTCTTCCAACAACACAAGAGACAACTCTACACATGGACATCACCAGATGGTCAATACCAAAATCAGATTGATTATAGTTTTGCAACTGAAGATGGAGAAGCTCTATACAGTCAGCAAAAACAAGACTGGGAGCTGACTGTGATTCAGATCATGAACTCCTTACTGGCAAATTCAGACTTAAATTGAAGAAAGTAGGGAAAACCACTAGGCAATTCAGGTATGACCTAAATCAAATCCCTTACAATTATACAGTGGAAGGGACAAACAGATTCGAGAGATTAGATCTGATAGACAGAGTGCCTGAAGAACTATGGACAGAGGTTTGTAACACTGTATTGGAGGCAGTGATTCTAACTACCCCCAAGAAAAAGAAATGCAAAAAGGCAAAGTGGTTGTCTGAGGAGGACTTACAAACAGCTGAGAAAAGAAGACAAGAGAAAGGCAAAGGAGAAAAGCAAAGATATATCCATCTGAATGCAGAGTTCCAAAGAAGAGCAAGGAGAAATAAGCAAGCCTTCCTCAGTGATCAATGCAAAGAAATAGAGGAAAACAACAGAATGGAAAAGTCTAGAGATCCCTTTAAGGAAATCAGAGACACCAAGGGAACATTTCATGTAAAGACAGGCACAATACAGGACAGAAATGGTATGGACCTAACTGAAGCAGAAGATATTAAGAAGAGGTGGCAAGAATACACAGAAGAACTGTACAGAAAGATCTTCACGACCGAGATAACCAAGATGGAGTGATTACTCCTCTAGAGCCAGACATCCTGGAGTGCAAACCCAAGTGGGCCTTAGGAAGAATATGAACAAAGCTAGTGAAGGTGATGGAATTCCAGCTAAGCTATTTCAAATGCTAAAAGATAATGCTGTGAAAATGCTGCACTCAATATGCTAGCCAATTTGGAAAACTCAGCAGTGGCACAGGACTGGAAAAGGTCAGTTTTCATTCTAATCCCAAAGAAAGGCAATGCCAAAGAATGTTCAAACTACTGCAAACTGCACTCATTTTACAAGCTAGCAAAGTAATGCTGAAAATAGTCCAAGCTAGGCTTCAACAGTATGTGAGCCGAGAACTTCCAGATGTTCAAGCTGAAATTAGAAAAGGCAGAGGAACCAAAGATCACATTGCCAACATCCGTTGGATCACAGAAAAGGCAAGAGAATTTCAGAAAAACATCTACTTCTGCTTCATGGATTATGCTAAAGCTTTTGACTGTGTGGATCACAACAAACTGTGGAAAATTCTTAATGAAATAGGAATACCAGACCACCTTACCTGCCTCAAGAAAAATCTGTATGCAGGTCAAGAAGCAACAGTTAGAACCAGACATGGGACAATGGACTGGCACCAAATTAGGAAAGGAGTACGTCAAGGCTGTATATTGTCATCCTGTTTATTTAACTTATGTGCAGAGTACATCATGAGAAATGCCAGGCTACATGAAGTACAAGTTGGAATGAAGACTGCCAGGAGAAATATCAATAATCTCAGATATACATACAATACCACCCTTAGACAGAGAGCAAAGAGGAACTAAAGAACTTCTTGATGAAAGTGAAAGAAGACAGAGAAAAAGCTCACTTAAAACTCAACATTGAAAAAACAAAGATCATGGCATTCGGTCCCATCACTTCATGGCAAATAGATGGGGAAACAATGAAAACAGTGACAGACTTAATTTTCTTGGGCTCAAAAATCACTGCAGATGTGATTGCAGCCATGAAATTAAAAGATGCTTGCTCCTTGGAAGAAAAGCTATGACCAACCTAGACAGCATATTAAAAAGCAGAGACATTACTTTGCCAACAAACGTCCATATAGTCAGAGCTGTGGTTTCTCCAGTAGTCATGTAAGGATGTGAGAGTTGGATCATAAAGAAAGCTGAGCACCAAAGAATTGATGCTTTTGAACTGTGGTGTTGGAGAAGAATCTTGAGAGTTCCTTGGACTGCAAGGAGATCAAACCAGTCAATCCTAAAGGAAATCAATCCTGAATATTCATTGGAAGCACTGATGCTGACGCCCTAATACTCTGGCCACCTGATGCGAAGAACTGACTCATTAGGAAAGACCCTGATGCTGGGAAAGATTGAAAGCAGGAAGAGAAGGGGACGACAGAGCATGAGATGGTTGGGTGGCGTCACCGAATCGATGGACATGAGTTTGAGCAAGCTCTGGGAGTTGGTGATGGACAGGGAAGCCTGGTGTGCTGCAGTCCATAAGGTCGCAAAGAATCAGACACGCCTGAGTGACTATAACTGACTGAACTGAAAGCCAGTTTCAATTCTCAGCATCACAATTGCCAGTGACAAGCACCAACAAACCCTTGAGAAATTCTACGACACCCTACCACACTTAGGATTTTTTCCAATTTTTGACTGTCTCGATCAACAAATATTGAACATCACTGCACCCTGGTAATTTCTGCAGTGGATTTCCAAGTAGTCTCCATATCTCCAGCCTTGGCCCCTTCATTTCTTTCTCACTGTCCCCTAACTCCAGTTCATGTTCTCTGTTGCCTGACAAGGTATTCTTTGAAACAAGTATGTGACTATGATAGTTTTCTGCTGAAAAGCTTCGCTTCCTTCAGGGGGAAGCAGGGCCCAGCATTTGTATCATTTCAGGTCACCCTTCTGTAGGCCCCTCTGCTCCATGATGACCTACTTGGGGCTTTTAATGCCATGTTTCCCCATCTTATTTCCTGCTGGCATGTGTCTGGCACGTCTATCACTTCTGCTTCCCTTTAAGTCTCAGCTCTCATCACCTCTCAGGTGAAGCGTTTCCTGACTCTCTAAGACTGAGGTAAGTAACTTTCTTCTTAGATCAGGAAGAGTTAGAGTTCTTGTCACACATCACTATTTCTTCTTATGGCTATATACTCCTTGAGGACTGAGTCATATTTTGTGTGTCTCTGACTCTTGGGGGCTCAGAGCATAGTAGGCATTGAGAAAATATTTTTTGTTTGCACGAATGATTAAGCTTGTTGATTAATGATGAATGTTTAATTACCTGGTGTGACTGACTTCATAGGCAGAGCTCCATTATTAGGCAGCAGAGGCCATGCTGCCTGAACCATTTCCAGCAGCACATTCTTTGTACACAAGCTCCCAAACCAAAGCCCATTCTTCTCAAGATTCATCATTATTGAAGGTAGCTCACCACCCTATCCTAGAACCTCGCTCAGGCCTGGTATAGTACAGGTGTTCAATGAATATTTATTAAATAGATAAATGAGCATATCTTTTTTTAAAATCTAGGTCACAAAGTGTTGGGAAGAAGGGAAACAAATCAGTCATTTGGGCTTTTAAAATTCTAACATCACAAGTTTCGAAATATCCTCATTCATTCAACATTCAGCACATTTACTGAGCACTTACTATGGACCAGGCAACAGCTTAGGAGTTAAAGATGGACCAGTGAACAGCATAAGCATGGATGAAACTCCCCTCATTGAGGAGAAAGAAAGTAAATAAGTAAACAGAGTAATTCAGTGAAATACATAAAAATAAACACAACTCATTTGGTGACCAGTATTGAACTCTAGTTATATGTCATGCTGCAATATCTAAAGGTTAAGTATTCTTTTATGCAAAAAAGAAAAAGTTGGATTGATGGATGGGGAGAAGATAAACATATGGATGCACAGGTCATGGAACAAATACGGCAAACTGTTACCTGCAGAGTCCAGGCTGTGGGATTCCATTGTACATTTCTCCCCACCCCCCTCCACTTTCAAAATATTTCGCAAATTTCATAACAAAACGGGGAAGAATATTGGCTGCCCGGCATTCACAATATTGATGCTGATTCTGATGATGATGAAACTGACATGACAGAAAAAACTCCACCAAAAAAATAAAGTTACATCACACAAGAAGCAATCTGATTTTAAAAACTGTACATAGTGATGTGACGTTTCAAATTTCACCAAAACTGATGTTTTTTCCCCAAATGGTAGTGATGCTAGGCTCTTTGAGAGATAGGAGGCTGGATATAGGCTGGGGAAACTATTATGTTCAGTTGAGTTGAAAAGGATGAGCATCTGAACTGTTGACAGAAGGCACACCAGAGTAAATTTTTCAAGTGTCAAAAAGCAATTTAGGAGGGAATGGACCCCTTAGAAGAACATCATTCCTGAAGGCTGAGACTCAGACTGAAGGAACTGCAAGGCTGATCCTATTACTCACTGGTCTGCACAGAAGTAAAAGGCAAGAGCCCTCCTGATCCAAGTTAAAGGCCAAAAAGGCCGTCTGAATCACAAATAGCTCCTCTGCTTGTCAGCCTCTAAAAATAAAGTCGTACATGGAAGCAATGCATCCTTGGCTGAAGCCAGCATGTTCGTCATTTGTATGAAATGAAACTAGCTTGTTTCTAAAATTCCTGTTTTGTCAGGCAAAAGTTTTGGTCTACAAGCCACTATTCTGACTCAGCTGCAAGCCCCAAGTCCCTGGAGAAACTGAGTTAGAATGTCAGCGACAACAACCATCAGTAAGACTTCAACAACTCTTGAAAACCTAACCGTGTGAATAAATTCTGTGGGAAGACAAGGGAGAGTAACCTGAGGTCACTTGCTTCAAGAAGCTTCTGTACTCTCAGATTTTTTTTTTTTTAATTTAAGTATTGTAGAATTACAATGTTGTGTGAGTTTCTGCTGTATAGCCAAGTGATTCTCATCCCATCTCAATGAGATGAGGTTGAGATGGTTGGATGGCATCACCCACACGATAGAAATGAGTTTGAGTGGGCTCCAGGAGTTGGTGATGGACAGGGAGGCCTGGCTTGCTGCAGTCCACGGAGTAGCAAAGAGTCGGACATGACTGAATGACTGAACTGAACTGAGCCAAGTGATTCAGTTATGTATATATACATATATATTCTTTTTCATATTCTTTTCCATTATGGTTATTAATATCCTGTAATGGTTATTACAGGATATTAAATATAGTTCCCTGTGCTATATAGTGTAATCTTAAGATTTGTACATTTGTACCTTCCTTATTTTTCCCTACATTGTTGCATGGTCTAAAAACAGAACAGACATGATCATTCAATTTAATTAAATCAGTAAGTATTTTCTGAATGCCTACTATGTGCCAGATAGTCTTCAAAGTGTTGGAGTCTCAGCGATGGAAAAAATAGACAAAACTCGTACCAACACTATCAGAATCCGGCAGAGGAAGAGAAAATTAACAGAAGTCTGTGAAGTATAAATGCTGCATGGTAAAGCAATTAGAGGAAAAGAAAGCAGGGAAGGGGTGTAAGAAGTTGCAGAGAAAAGAGTTGCATTTTAAAAAGGGGAAGGGGGTCAGGATTAGTCTCATTGAAGTGACATTTGAGCCACAGACCCAATTAAAGGGAACAATGTTTGGAAGATAGAGCAATCAATGCAAAGGTCCTGGAGTAGGAGTGTGTCTGGCCCACCTAAAAAACAATAAGGATGCTAGAGAGAAGTGAGTAAGAGAGCATGGAGTAAAAGATGAGGCCAGGGGAGTAGCGGGGCCAGACCCCTTCAGGCCTTGAGGCTACTGGGGTGACTCATCTTCCCCTCCAGTGAGAGGCTACATCACTGTGGAAATAGGAGGGTCAGGATGTGACTGACATTTTAATTAACTCCATTCTGTGGTTGCGTCTATCTGTTCTTTATTCATTAATTCAACACACATTGATCACCTATGATATTGCTTCAGATGTGGAAGACTCAGCAGTGATGATGCTCGTGGAGACCACAAGGTGGGATCCGGGCTGGCACATGGGAGTGGGGAGGACACGGGGCAGGAGAGTGTGGCTCAGGGCGGGAGGGCTTTCCAGAGGACAGCACCTCCCTGGAGGGTGCGCAGGGTGAGGGGGAGGCACAGGGCTCCCAGACAAAGGAACAGCGCCTGCGATGGCCTGGTGTTGTCCTGGGGGACACCTAAAAGCCGAGAAGAGGCAGGACGACATCAAAGAGGCCAGCGGGGCTGAGGTAGGATAGCAAAAGGAAAGGGGGTGGAGGTGAAACCGGGAGGCGTTAATGCCTCCAGAGCCCCTCCACTCTGTTCCTCACTCAACTATCACAGCTTCCAAATTTCCACATGTGCCAACAAATACTGAACATCCCCCAGCCTGTACTACATGACACGAGCAGCCAGAAGGCAAATTCTCAAAAATTACTTAAGTAAAAATAATGTAAACAAGACTTTGCCTCAACTGGAAATATTCTAGGACAGTGATATGAACAGTGAGGTTGCTAAAACAGACTAATAAATGTTACTGAAACTTTTCAATGACAGGAGGTAAATACACACCTGAGATGCAATTTGCCTGAAACCAGGAATGAGGACTCTGGTAATTTCTGCTATTGCTACCTTCAGTCATAGTCTCCACAACAAGAGAGGAAGATAATGCAATTAGATGAAGATGTTTTATCACTGCTCATGTTTTCACATTGGCCAGAAGAAGCTGTGAATGAGGGCATCACGCAGATAACCAGAACATTATCCAAACACGGGAGAATTCAAGATGCAAGACACCAACTTCAGGGTTTTATTTTCTCTTGTAAATGGTATAGGCAGATGACTTCTCCATTTGATTTTTCTGTGTGGGCAGATTTCTTTCATTCCTTTACTGGGGTATAATGCACCTTGTTTGGGACTGAGAAAAACAAGAGCATGCCTTCAGGAGCTTAGTAAAAGCAGTATAGACAGCAGATTAAAGGCTATTGACTGAAATAATGCCTAAATATAGGGTCAAGTCCCTAGCAAGTCCATAAAAAGCAACTATTAATTCTCAACAAGAAATAGCAAAAGTATCCCCACATAAATCAAAGTCTACTTGGCAGACTACAAAAAACAGCCCTGGAAACACTAGTTTAAAAATATAGGATTCATATATACGTATTCATGGATTCATATATATGTATGGCTGAGTCCCTCTGCTGTTCACCTAAGGCTGTCACAACATTGTTAACTGGCTATACCCCAGTACAAAATAAAAAGTTAAAAAAAAAAGTAGAACCTTGAAGACTTCCCTGGCGGTCTAGTGATTGAGACTCCACCCTTTCACTTACAAGAAGCATGGGTTCAATTCCTGGTTGGGGAACTAAGATCCCACATGCCAAGAGGCATGGCCAAAGAAAAAGTACAACCTTGAAAAAAACTTTTGATGCATTAAGTGGAAAATTAATGGGGAAAAAAAGGAGACACAAAATTATAGTATGCATGTTACAATGCTGTAAAAATGTACCCCTCAAAAAAGATAATAATGCTTATATTAGGGTATGGGAACCTTCTTCCAAGGGGAGGCTTTCCCTGTTTTTGTGATAAGGTTATTATTATTACTATTATTTTATTTGATTAGAAATATGTAGGGAATCATACTTCAAGAGAAAAAATAAAATCCTGCTATTGGGGTGATCTAAAGGAGGCAAAGGTGGTGAGGAATCATAGGGGCACCTTCAGAGAGCAGCAGGCTGTTGGGTGAGCCCAGGTTCAGATGAAGGGCAGTGGTGGGGAGAGAAGACGGAGGGTTCGAGAGCTATGCTATGGACTCTGAATCCAACCCCAAGGGCAAAGGGAAGGCACTGTCTGTAAGGAGGAACAACCTGATCCAAGCTGAGCTTTTCCGAGCTGGCTCTGGGGCACGAAGAGGGTCTCAGGGTCCAGTTCAGAAGCCACGCTCAAAGCCATACTAGCGTATGGACAAGAGGGAAAAGCAGGAACAAGAGGCCTGCCCTGAGGGAGTAGGAACCACACTTCTCAGCTCAGCTTCCTGGGGGAAAAAACCATCATTCAAAGATCTAATTAAATGCCCTTACTATTCTCTGACCATTTGGTTTGCCCCTATAGAAGCTGTGTAGGAAGGTGCTGGGAATAGTCTATGCTCATAAAAATACTCAAAGGCAAACAGAATACATGAAGATAGTTCTCTGAAATTCTGAGATTTGGGGCAAAACAGTAAAGAAAAGCCAGCCTTTCCAACTTGTAGAAACTCTACCAACTTGGTGAGGAAATGAGCTAGAGGAGAAATATAAGCAGCCTCAAAGTGAGGTGTGCTCTCTGAATCTTCAACAGTATCTATCTGACCAGGAGCATCTGTCTCACTTCTCTGCTCCTAAAGATGCTTCAGCGATGGTGGGTGTGTTTTACTCTCTCCTTATCCTCCTGCTGGGCCCTTTCTAACCAGCCTTTCCCACCCTCCCCCTGCACTCCATACCTGCCAAACACCCAAGGCAGCTGGAGTTGATGACAATGATTTTACAAGTACAACATTATTTCTGTGGTCTCCAAACTTCTCCCTGTGCAACCATCCTATGAGGAGAGAACAATCTAAATACATCCACAGTGTATGGGCACACTTGTTCAGCAGCTTAGTTGGTGTCCAACTGTCTGTGGCCCCATGGACTGCAGCATACTAGGCTTCCCTGTACTTCACCACCTCCCGGAGTTTGCTTAAACTCATGTTTATTGAGTCGGTGAGCCATTCAACCATCTCATTCTCTGTCACCCCCTTCTCCTCCTGCTCTCAATCTTTCCCAGCATCAAGGTCTTTTCCAATGAGTTGGCTCTTTGCATCATGTGGCCAAAGTATTGGGGCTTCGGCATCAGTCTTTCCGATGAATTTTCAGGGTTGATTTACTTCAGTTATGTAAAGATTACTATCAGCCCATCTTTTAAGTACTAGTAAATGTTTCACTTTTTTTTTTTTTAATTGACAAGACATAGGTAAACTTTTGACACTTTTATCTTCTATTCAAAGGAATGGTTCCCCACACCCCACCCCCTCCGCTTCAGGTTGTGAGAACAGCCACATATACCCAAAGGGCGGGGGATGGAAGGTTCTGTGGGAACAACGGGGTTAGACTGGATCTGGCCCCTTTGTCATGTGGGAAGGGAAGGACCCTCTCTAAGGGGTGCAGCCAAATTCTCTGTGGGCAGGCTCTGGAGGTAGGGTGGAGCAGGGAGGCACTGCTTTTTTTCTACAAGTTCTCCAACCTCAGGCACATCCTCAACAAGATCAAGGTCCCCAACTGCTTCGTTTCCCTGTTTCCCCCATTCAAGACTGCCTCTGACATAAGGATGTTTTCCATCAACCTGTTCACTGATGGATTTTGCCATCACTGATAATCCCTGCCTTGCTCCACTGTCTTATTAAGAGTTGTAAGACACTGATATTCTAATTTTTCATTCCTTTTGCATTTATTAGCTGTGATTTCTCCATAATTAACAACGTTCTCTCATCAACTATCTGATTATCTTCAAATACAATTTGTCCTAGGAAAGCAGGATCAAAACTGGATTCTTTCCCTTTATTTTTCAGGGTCATGAAGTGGGTGTCCTAGCAACTCCTAAAGGTGATCAATTGATTTTGTGGGTTTTTCTTGCTTGGACTATCATTCTGGACTCATGGATAATTTTCTGTTGGTTTGATTCCCTCCACTGCAGTCATTATTCTTTTTTTTTTTTTTTTTTTTTTTTAATTTATTTGGCTGTGCCAGGTCTTAGCTGCAGCATGCAGGGTTTTTAGTCGCAGCATATGGGATCTAGTTCCCTGACCAGGGATTGAACCTAAGCCCCCTGCACTGGGAGCCCGGAGTCTTAGCTACTGGACCACAGGGAAGTCCTTGTTATTCTTTTTGATGCTCAAACTACCTCATCTTTGGCTCCTATGTCCTTCTGACTCCACCCCAGGGGTCTTTCTTAGTTTCCTTGCTTCCAGATTAAAGATGTCACATTTTTAATGTTTGCCACCCTAGACCTAAAATCACCTATTTATCTTAGAAAGAGGTTTCTTCAGTGGGAAAGGTACTTAGGAAGTCCCAAACAAGTGTTAAGGATACTCATTGCCACCTGATTGTCTTTACTTTTGATCCTTTTCAAAGTACAGAGTTAGGAAACATTTACTTTTTAAAGAGAAAATATAAGTTCACATTGCTATTTCCTATTCAAGCCAAATATTATACACTCTTAACTTCTTTAAGCACTCCCTCTTCCTATACACTGCAAATTCTGGTTCCCACGGTATACCTGGAATAGTTCCAAATAATAATAAATATTCCCCACTACAAATGTACGGTCCAAAGATTGTGTTTTAAAGTCAGTTGAAATAATTATTTTATCTGTGTGAGAGATTAATACCAACCTCACATATCAGTAGGTGTGTCTCATGTTTTTTAATCTCTTCAATCTTTGGTGAATTCTTATTTCTTTTTAAATAAAACATTTATATGGTTCTAAAGTCAAAATAAAGTACATTAAGAGACGTCTTGCACAGAGAACTATATTCAATATTCTGTGACAAATCATAACAGGAAACACTATAAAAAAGAATATATAGATATGTGTTACTGAATCACTTTGCTGTACAGCAGAAATTAACACAACATTGCAAATCAACTATACTTCAGTTTAAAGAAAAAAAAAAAGACACCTATTTTCTATCCCTGTCCCTTCAAACCCTCCTCCAGGGGTAATCATTTTTATTAGCTTGTTTTTAGTCTTCCATTGTTTCTTCTGAAAACACAAGCGCATTCACATACATCAGCATACACACATTTTCCTCCTGCTGCATACCCTTCTTGCATAGAAGGGAGGGACTCCACACACTGCCTTGAACTTTGGTTTTTGTCACTTAATATAGACTAGACATCTCCCTTCAGACAGTGTAATCTTCCCTCAGTCCTTCTGCACAATTACACACGATTTCACTCTATTAATGGACTATATGATTCACTCAGTTCTCTAATAGGAACCTCTGGGTTATTTCCAGTCTTTCCTTAGTACAAACAGCGTCACAACACATGGCCTTGTACTCATGCCATGTATGATCTTTGCTCACTTGTCTTTGGGGTGGATTCCTAGATATGATCTGCTTAGTCAAAGGAAAGACGCCTAGAAGCTGTGCTAGACGGTGACAAATGCCCTGGCATGGGGCAGTGGCAGCCGGGCTGCATTCCCAGTGCTCTCCTGAAGTCTCACCTGAAGAAGAGCTGCGCGAGCAAACTTTCAGCTTCTTGCCAATTTGATATGTGGGACATGGGATCTTGGTGCAATTTTAAAACGTACTTCTCCTATTATGCGTGAGGTTAACATGCTTCATGTATTTGGAGCAATACGTTTCTTTTTTCTCTGGACTGCTTTTGACCATTTGCCTACTGGACTGCGGAACATTTTTGTCTCAATTCTTAGTAGCTCTTTATACATCAGTGATATTAACCCTCTGTAACAGAATATGCTATGGTATTATTTGTTTGATACTGTTGTTTTGGGCATACAGGTCTTTTTTTTTTAAGGCACTCAAATGTATAGGCTTTGCCCCCTGATTGCTGATGAATTCTGAGTCACTTAGAAAACTATCTCCTTCCCAGGTTAACAAGAACTGATCTATTTTTTTCCATTTTTAGTTACATTTTAAGCAGTGAATGGATTTCAATTCAACCAACACTTTCAAATCCTCCATTCATAGAAAATAAAATAGGTTTCTCAGGACTCTGAATCCCAGCATTCTAAATGAGAACTTACTTTCTGGAAAAGCCTCCTATGTTTATGTTCCGGATGTAGGGAAACACCATCCCATGGAGGATATAAATATACCATGTCATTTAAGCAGTTCTGGCCATTTTGCACAACACGGCTAAACATTGTATTTATGTGAAGTAACAGACGAGTCACCCCATTCTGGCTCCTAGAAGTTGCACAGCCATGTCTCCCCATGCTGCCGGCCACCTGTCACCCACCACCCCTGTATTAGTTTGCCCCCTGAATTCTGCCCCAGGAACAGACTATGACAGCAGGATGACAGTGCTCCAGAAGCAGTGATAGTAATGTTCACGATGCATAAGAACACTTTCACACGCCTCTCTGAGCTAAAATGAACATTTAAACATGAGCAGATTTCCTCATCTGCCACAGCCCTCAATTTGTTTTCCTTCTCACACTTCACACTCAAGGAGCAGTCCAGTGTATTTGTTGTTGTACAGAGTGAACCCAACAAAAGGTCACCTTTAGGTGGCTGTTTGTGAGGGGAACGGGTCAGCACACGGGGAAAAGGTAAGGAGAGGGGGGTTGTGGGTCTTAACAAGGGAAACAGATTAGCTTTCAGATAGTAATTCTAGGATGGAAAGCTCTGGATTAAAATTACTTCAAGAATTTAGGAAAACAGAAATCTGCACTCTGAGTGTACAAATGAACTGTTTAACTTGGGGGAATGGTCATTTCCAGAATAGGCATTCACCTCATCAAGGGGAATTATGTACAAAAAAGATCTTCATGACCCAGATAATCACGATGGTGTGATCACTCACCTAGAGCCAGATATCTTGGAATGTGAAGTCAAGTGGGCCTTAGGAAGCATCACTATGAACAAAGCTAGTGGAGATAATGGAATTCCAGTTGAGCTATTTCAAATCCTGGAAGATAATGCTGTGAAAGTGCTGCACTCAATATGCCAGCAAATTTGGAAAACTCAGCAGTGGCCAAAGGACTGGAAAAGGTCAGTTTTCATTCCAATCCCAAAGAAAGGCAATGCCAAAGAATGCTCAAACTACCGCACAATTGCACTCATCTCACAAGCTAGTAAAGTAATGCTCAAAATTCTCCAAGCCAGGCTTCAGCAATACGTGAACCGTGAACTTCCTGATGTTCAAGCTGGTTTTAGAAAAGGCAGAGGAACCAGAGATCAAATTGTCAACATCTGCTGGATCATCGAAAATGCAAGAGAGTTGCAGAAAAACATCTATTTCTGCTTTATTGACTATGCCAAAGCCTTTGACTGTGTGGGTCATAATAAACTCTGGGAAACTCTGAAAGAGATGGAAATACCAGACCACCTGACCTGCCTCTTGAGAAATCTGTATGCAGGTCAGGAAGCAACAGTTAGAACTGGACATGGAACAACAGACTAGTTCCAAATAGGAAAAGGAGTATGTCAAGGCTGCATATTGTCACCCTGATTATTTAACTTATATGCAGAGTACATCATTAGAAACGTTGGGCTGGAGGAAGCACAAGCTGGAATCAAGATTGCTGGGAGAAATATCAATAACCCCAGATATGTGTATGACACCATCCTTATGGCAGAAAGTGAAGAAGAACTAAAGAGCCTCTTGATGAAAGTGAAAGTGGAGAGTGAAAAAGTTGGCTTAAAGCTCAACATTCAGAAAAATAAGATCATGGCATCTGGTCCCATCACTTCATGGGAAATAGATGGGGAAACAGTGGAAACAGTGGCTGACTATATTTTTGGGGGCTCCAAAATCACTGCAGATGGTGATTGCAGCCATGAAATTAAAAGACGTTTACTCCTTGGAAGGAAAGTTATGACCAACCTAGACAGCATATTCAAAAGCAGAGACATTACTTTGCCAACAAAGGTCCGTCTGGTCAAGGCTATGGTTTTTCCAGTGGTCATGTATGGATGTGAAAGTTGGACTGTGAAGAAAGCTGAGCGCCGAAGAATTGATGCTTTTGAACTGTGGTGTTGGAGAAGACGCTTGAGAGTCCCCTGGACTGCAAGGAGATCCAACCAGTCCATTCTAAAGGAGATCAGTCCTGGGTGTTCATTGGTAGGACTGATGTTGAAGCTGAAACTCCAATACTTTGGCCACCTGATGCAAAGAGCTGACTCATTTGAAAAGACCCTGATGCTGGGAAAGATTGAGGGCAGGAGGAGAAGGGGATGACAGAGGATGAGATGGTTGGATGGCATCACTGACTCAATGGACATGGGTTTGGGTGGACTCCGGGAGTTGGTGATGGACAGGGAGGCCTGGCGTGCTGCAGTTCATGGGGTCGCAAAGAGTCGGACATGACTGAACGACTGAACTGAACTGAAACAAAAAATTTATCTCTGGCATGAATACTATCAGACTTGGCATTTGGCTTCACAGTCCTCAACTAATTGTAAGTGAAATCAAACTGCAGGCAGGTAGACTGATGGCAGCAGCAAGAAATGGTCAGTGTGGGAAAGAAACACACAAAAAAACACTGAGAGGCTACAGCTGGGGCCAGTGAGTTCATCATCTTTTAGTATGTCCATTACATCACTTTGCAAAATAATCACTGGCATTGGCAACAAGACACCACATGAGCAAGACAGCGTAAGATTTCATCCTGAGCCCAGGGTTTAAGAAGTCAGTAAGGTATGAGACAGCTTTTTAAATCATTCCATCTTGAAAAGGCTGGCTTTTTCTTTATAAAGTTTGATGCCTAAAATAATGAAGTTTCAATTACAGTATTTGGAAAAATGTATAGACACGGAAGATCTCATTCCTCCGGAATCATCAAGTGGACCCTAAACAGGGTCTGTGTGGCAGGAAGCATGTTTAGTGTCTGCCAATCAAAGACCACCGAAAGTCTTTCCCAGGTGGTTTTCAGTGATACTTTAATATTGAACATTTTTCTCCAGAACATTTCCAAGGCTTTTCACAAAATGTTCACAGAGCCTTTCAATTCTAGTTTAAAAAAATCCAGTTATTCTCAAGTAAAAGGTTCCAGAGCACACATTTCTACAGCTAAAGACCCCAGGAATCACAAATGCAAACGCCTGGTAGCCTCATTTCTTCTCCCATTCGTCTCTGATGGGAGTCTGGAAAGCAGAGCTGAGACATGACTACTCACGGAACATGGTGTAAAACTGCTGTGGGTTCAGATTCCACTTGCCCCAGGGTGTCTTGTGGCCTTTCAACTGGGCATAGTTGGCATGGTTGAACTCTGGCTCTGTGCCGAACGAGTCCAGAATTCGGAGCATGCACCTGAAAGATAAACGATGCCATGAGTAAAATAACAACCTTGACCCCAAAGTCAGAAGACCAAAAGCTCTACCCTCTCTCTCAGGAACTACCAAAGATGGACAAATTCTCTAAGTAAGAAATGCCACTGGGCAGGAGTCGAGAGGTCTTACACTAGCCTGTCTACTAAACATCCCCAGGTGTGACTTTCGAGCCAGAGCCGATGTCCATACAATCTGCTTTGGACAAGTTGACTAATCACAGAAGATGCTCAAATACCAGTGAAATAAAAAGTTCCCTAAAGCTAGAACTGTAGAAGGCCATGGTCACTGCTGCGCCCCTACCCAGGGCTGAGCATACAGTGTTGACTATTAATGAACAACTGTGGAAAAAGAAAAGAATTAACATTTTTAGAGGTTACTATGGTATGAATGCTTATCTCCATCCCCCACCACCAGCCCCCCATCCCCCCTCACCCCCACCCCAGCAATTCATAGACTGAAATCCTAAGGAAATGGTATTAGGAGGTGGGGCTTTGGGGAAGTGATAAGCTCATGAGGGTTGGAGAAGTAAATGGCAACCCACTCCAGTACTCTTGCCTGGAAAATCCCATGGACTGAGGAGCCTGGTGGGCTACAGTCCATGGGGTCATTAAGAGTTGGCATGACTGAGCGACTTCACTTTCACTTTTCACTTCCATGCACTGGAGAAGGAAATGGCAACTCATTCCAGTATTCTTGCCTGGAGAGTCCCAGAGATGGAGGAGCCTGGTGGGCTGCCATCTCTGGATCGCACAGAGTAGGACACGACTGAAGCAACTTAGCAGCAGCAGCAGTAGCAGAAGTGATTCCACAGAACTCCAGTGCCCCTTCCACAGTATGAAGATACAATATGAAGTCTGCCACCTCACCTGACCATGCTGGCATCCTGATCTCAGGCTTTCAGTCTCCCCAGTATGTGAGCAATACACATTTACTATTTATAAGTCACCCAGGATTTGGTACAGCAGCCCAGGCACACTGAGACAGAGGTCTTATTCTGCCCAGAGAACAAAGCTTGCTCTTCTTCAACAATTATTCAAGATTTTCATCAGTTGACTAGAGTACAAGATTTTTGGTAAAGCTTAGAATCTCACTCAGTAGACAGTCATGATTTGTATGTATTTGTGTTTCTGGGAGCTCAAAATGAATTGAAACTGAAGCTGTTTCATTTGGTTATTCCACCAAAGCCTTAGAACAGCACCAACCAAACCCAGTCTATGGCCTGTTTTTGTGTGGTCTTCTAGCTAAGAATGGTCTTTACATTTTTAAATGGTTAAAAAGGGGAGAATATTTTGTGATGTGAAAATTATATGACATTCAACTTTCAGTGTTCAAAAGTAAAGTTTTATTTGAACTAGCCAAGCCTAGTTGTTTCTGTATGTCTATGGTTGATTACCTAGAGTAACAGCAGAGTTTGGTAGCTAAAATGGAGACCACATGGCCAAGCAAAGACTAAAATATTTATTACCTGGCTCTTTACAGATAAAGCCTTCTGATCATTGCTTTGGAGTACATAAAAAATGGTCAATCAGAAGAAAGGAATCAATACTAAAACAGAATTTATTGATTTTGGTTACATTTATATCATCACTGATTTTCAAGACACTGATGTAAATTTAACTCATGACTGGCCAATGAAACAGCACTATTTTCTGTATCTATTATTATTTCAGCACTATTCTTATGTATTAATAATTCTAAATGGCTTTTACTGGACCAATAAGCACAACAGTAAAGAGAGATCAGAGCCCACATTTTAGAATCAGATGATGACAATAACTTTTTGATTTGATTCAGTTTCTTTCTTCCTTCCCCCACTAGTAGGAAATTCATCTTTCAGTCAGTTTTACATCAATGCATGATGCAGAAAAAAAGAATGCAATCGCCAGACTGAATTTTCCAGGAAGAGCAATATTAAGTTGTTATTTTAGTGTGATGATTTTCATGTCAGCATTATCTGTCTAGACAAGGAAGAAAAGAAAGAGGGAAAGAAAGGTGGAAGGCGGGTGGGCCATGACCACAAAGTAAAATACAAGCTGACTACAGAAACAGTGTCCTTCTTCCAGGTCCCCACATGGTTCTCAAGGAACAAGGGATCAACCTAATGACAGAATTTATATGTACGTGTAATTGGATACTCTGCTGTACACTTGAAACTAACACCACATTGTAAATCAACTATACTTCAGTAAAAAGAAAGAAAAAAGAGCTGGGATGATGGCAGCTCTGTAGAAGGTCGCTACAGGAAGGGGGAGGACACACACCGACTTGTGGGACTGGGGATGGTTCAGCTCCCGTGAGACGCACAGAGCTGGGGGCCAAAGCTGACAGTGCTCCCAGCAGGCGCGGCAGGGGAACCAGCCACCCCCCTCCCAGAAACCTTTGCCGTGGAGGCTTTGGCTGCCTACACTTGTTTGTAATGGACTCTAAAACTCTCTAGCTTGTGATTCTATTTTTAACTTAGAATTTTGCTGGTGTTATTTTATATTTGGATAATGAAAACAAAGCCTGATGAGTAAAGACGCCTGGCAGGAGCCTCACACTTGAAATCCTGGACTTTTAGATGGGGTCTAAATGTATGCTAAATGATGCTGGCTTCTACTCAATGGAAGACTACAGAATGAATGATGATGGGATGCCTCTACACTTGTCTCTAAGCTTGTAGCTCTACATACTCAAAGCTTTGATCTGGGAATTGTCCTTTTTCTTTTCTTTTTGAGCTTATCTTGGTTTGTTTTACAAACCAGAGGCAAGAGACTGATCATTGTCTGTGGCAGGGGAGGCTGAACATTATAGTTTTCCCTCTTCAATCACTTTCTACATCTGTGTGTTTTGGAATTGGGTTTGTGTTGTTAATATTTATGCTGTTCCTCTAATGCCTTTTGTGTGTCTGGAGCATCAGGAATAGACTGATGACTTTAAAAGATACTTGCCTTGCTGCCTGAGGCAGCTGGCTTCCTAACAGGGATGGCTGCAGCAATGCCAAATGATTCCTGGAACATTCTCTCTGTGCTAAGCCCCGCTATTACAAGATTGGATACTCACAACCTCCTTGCCAGGACCTACTTTCTAATTTGGAGTTTGATGCGAAACAGTGTATCTTGGACTATTTATATCTTCCTTTTCTGTGTGTTCTCAATGCCCAGCAAAGGCCTCACATGAAGCAAAACAGATATGAGTTTCGCAGTACCTAGCAGGACACTAGTCACATGTAGATATTCAATACATGTTTAACTGAATGCCTCAGTGCAATTTAGTCACTCAGTTGTGTCCGACTCTTTGTGACCCCATGAACTGCAGCACATCCTGGGTCCCTACATAAATTGGACAGAATTTATATTTTTTCAAGATCAACAGGACTCATAAGTTTGTGCCTAAACAAAACATCAAATGATAAACTTAACATTTAATAGAATTCCTATCATCTTCCATTACCCGTGATGAATACAGGGAGCACCACTAATTTCTAACCTTTACAAGGAAAAGAAATAGGCAAGAAACTTTCTAGAGAATCTGCTTGGCTTTTGGATGAGAATCTCAGATATATCACACCTCAAAGACACCAATGCTAAAGTCCTAACAGACCTCCTGCCAGCTAATATCACTGACACAGATGATTTATTAAAGAATGGAGGGATTAACATTACACTCTCCCATAAAATCCCCTCTGAGATAGAGCCTTTTCATCCAACAAGAATCAAATACCCATCAGCAGTGACCATTTTAATAATAAAATCATCCTTTTTAATTGACCTAAATGCTACCACCGAGAATATATTTCCATCCAGACAGCCATTCTTAATGATGAGAATATTTGAGTCCAGGGACTCTCAAAATGCCCGGTTCCTTTGGCATGTTTATCAGATGCCTGCCCACTCGCAAAAGCCAGAGAAAAACAGCTCTGTCTTTCTTGTTTTTAATGCTGTTGCTAAAAAGAAAAAAAACTTTATTCACTGATATGGCCTATTAACCAAGCATAAAGATGGCTACTCCCATATAACAGAGAACATTTATCGTGGTCTCAAGATTTGAAAAGAAAACAACAAACTTCCATCCCGGACCACCCCAGATTTATATTTTGTTTTTTTTTAAGAAACTACAGGCACACCTCATTTCATGGTGCTTCACTTTTTGCATTTTGCAGATACTCATTCTTTTTTCAATTTTTTAATACAAATTTTAAAGGTCTGTGGCAACGCTGCACTGTCAGATGTTGGTTGGCAATTTTTAGCAATAACCTATTTAAAAGAGTTTCCTTTCCCTTTCCAGTTTTACTGAAAAATAATTGACACACAGCACAGAATGCTTCCAGTGTATAGCATAATGATTTGACTTCTATACAATGTGTAATGAATACCACAAGCTTAGTAAACAACCATCATTGTAGAGATACAAAATAAAGTTTCTTTTCCTTGTGATAAGAACTCCTGGGGCTTGATCTCTTAACAGCGGTGGTAAGCAACGCAGCAGTGTTAATAATATTTATCACATTGTATATTACATCCCTCACTTATCTCACAACTGCAAGTTTATACCTTTTGACTACTATCCCCCAACTCCTCCTCCCCCACTCCCCACTTGTTATAACAACAAACCTGACCTCTTTTTCCATGAGTTTGCCTTCATCTTTGTTTTTGAAGTATAACTGACCCATAACACTATGCCAGTTTCTGGTGTGCAACTTAGTGATTCCATATTTCTGTACATTACAAAATGATCAGGATAAGTCTCATTCCCATCTGTTACCATATCACTGACTATATTCTTACACTGTGCATTTCATAACTGAAAGTATTTGTAAAATTAAATATGTACTTTTTTTTTTTTTTACTCATAATGGTGTTGCACACTTACAGTATAGGGTAAACATAACTTTTATATGCACTGGGAAACCACCCCCCCCCACCCCACCTCCCCCCAAAAAATCGAGTCTCCCCTGTGGGACTCGATTTATTGTGGCATTCACCTTATGGCAGCTGGATTTGATGTGGATTCAAGTCGCCCTTCCTCCCAGAATGCTGGCAGCTATCACCTTGCTATGGGTGGGACTGGAGATGGAGGGGCTAGAGCTGAAGCTGGGGGTGAGGCAGGGCTTCCTCTGGGCTAGGTGGCCGTCGCCTTCCTATCAGAGGTGATCTGATCCTAAGGTTCTGGAGCAGAAGTCCTGAGATTTCGGGTCAAGCTGGTTCTGTTCCTATCTATTTGGCTGCATGGTGCAGCACACAGTATCTTTGTTGCATTATTCGATATCTTCCATTGTGGTACTTGGACTCTCTAGTTGCGTCTCATGGGCTCAGCAGCTGTAGTGTGCAGGCTTAGTCACTCTGCAGCCTATGGGATCTTAGTTCCCTGACCAGGGATTGAATCCATGTCCCTTGCATTACAAGATGGATTCTTACCGCTGGACCACCAGGGAAGTCTCATCTGTTCCTGTTAAGTGTGTGCTTTCCCCTGTCCCAGCACTGGGACCCTCACCCCAGAGTGCGGAGTGCTGAAGCAAGGGCAGAGGGTGCAGGCTCTCAGCTTGTCAGCCAACCACAGAGATGCGAGCTGTCTCTGACATGCTCTCTGTGTGGGCACCAGCCACTGTTTCCCTTCCTCTACTGAGATGTAGGCTTGGGTCCAAGTACCTTCTGCTGCTCACAGACAGCCTTTCACGGCCCTCAATCTCCTCTGTTTCTGCCTATTTGTGGCGTTGCTGGCAGGTGGAGCCTGTGTGCCCAGGTATTTAGGGTGAGCTGCTGTCAGAGATCTGGGCTGCTTCTGATGCACTGCTTGAGTAAGCGTCAACAGTAACCACTGCCACCCACTCAGGTTCCATCCCGGGTCCAGGTCGCCTCTGTGTCCCACTGTTTTCCCTCTCTCATCATGGCCACCCTGGATCCAGGGCCATGCTGTGACATGGAGTAAGAGGGGCTGGAGTACTTAGTCAGCTAGGGCTGGCACACTCTGAGGCAGCTGCAGGAAGCCTCTGTTCATCCTCTCTGCCCTGCCTCATGGGCAAGCCCAGGGACACGTGCTCCTCACACGCAGGGTCTAAGCTTCCCACAGCTCTCCTGTTAGTGCCAGTGGCCCACTAACTTAACAAGGGGGTTCATCTCCCTCGGGTAGGACCCCATGACTCAGGGCCCCAGTCTGGCTCTCACCACTTTCCAGGGCAGTGTCCCTTTTCTGGAGCCCCTTCCCAGGGATCCCTGCCTGATCGCTTTTCCTTCCTTCCTCCCTGATTACCTGTGGGTCTTTCTTACAGTCCTGGTCATACAGACTCTTTCTGCAAGCTTCCAGTTAGTTTTCAATGAGAACTGTTCTATATTTAGATGTATTCTGGATGTGTATGTAGCAGGAGACAAGTTCCACATTCTCCTACTCCACCATCCTGATCAATCCTCCTATTAGTCTTCATTAATAAGAATTGTTAAAGTCAAACTGATACTTTATTTTGCCTGTTGAACACCGAGACTTACAGCTATTCTCATGCAAGTGTTGAAAGTAGTGTCAGGGGGGATATATGTATACCTATGGCTAACTCACATTGCATATGGCAGAAATCAACATAATATTGTAAAGCAATTATCCTCCAATTTAAAAAAAGTAGTATCTGAGACACAGTAGCATTAAACTAAGCCTCTCTTAGAAAGAGTGTAAGGAAATTGAAAAATTAATAAGCTTCATTATAGAATTCAATGTTATTTAGTGTCAGGCTTGTGTACCATGTAAGACTGTTTCAAATACTAAGTCATGGTCTCAAACCCACATATATGGAAATAGTGAGATCTTCTATTAAATAATAAAACTGTGCACAGAGTAACACTGAACTCCAGTCATACTAAGCATAAGGCGTATCTTTAAAAATATAAGACCCTAGCATTTAGACATGGAGAAGGCAATGGCACCCCACTCCAGTACTTTTGCCTAGAAAATCCCATGGGCGGAGGAGCCTGGTAGGCTGCAGTCCATGGGGTCGCGAGAGTCGGACACGACTGAGCAACTTCACTTTCACTTTTCACTTTCCTGCATTGGAGAAGGAAATGGCAACCCACTCCAGTGTTCTTGCCTGGAGAATCCCAGGGACGGGGGAGCCTGGTGGGTTGCCGTCTATGGGGTCGCACAGAGTTGGACACGACTGAAGCGACTTAGCAGCAGCATTTAGACAAGGTACACCCAGCTTTTTCTTCCAAGAATAACAATACTGATGGAGGAAAGGGACAGAGAAATGAGTCACCATCTCAAATCTAAAGAACACAAGAAATGACACTGTCCATATTTTATCAAAATTGTTACTTGATTAAACGGATGAGATTAGTGTATGCAGACAGAGATGCAAGCTAAGTGTTAGGGGAGGAAAAATAAGGCTGGACATTTGGATTCTACTCTTAAATCAGTGAAACTAATGAAGAGTGTTGAAAGTCAAAAGACACCGTGGAGAATCTGAACTTCAATTAGGAATGAGGAACACTCTGCACAGCTCAAAAGACGATATTTGATAAGCTTTTTCTACTGGCAACCATGCAACTCTTGTTAACAAAATAAAAAGCTCTAAAAATTTAAGAACAAAACAAGTAAGAGCACTTACTGGTAATGAACCCAGGATGGTCCAAGAGTTTTCTTGAATTGAGCGAGTCCTACAATGTCAATATAAATGAGCTCAACGATTCGATCTCCTACAGTTGGGCAGCCAGATCGGTTTCCAACGACCTTCTTCATTATTCTAGAGAAAGAACAGAAAGAAGAAAAAAAGAAAAACAATTTACTACAAGCATTACACTTAGCAACTTTAATAGGCAAAGAAACATCCCAAGAATCCTTATCAGGAAGAATGACAAGGCTGTTCCCAGTCAGCTGCCTATCCAAATTTTGCCCAGTCATCAGGTCCATCCAAAGCCTCAATTCTGAGTCTTGCAAAAGCAAATGGTGGTATACAAATACAGCGTTAGAAACCAAAGAAGATCTGGGTCTCAGTCTATCTCTATTTAATTTGCTGGTCAAGAAGATTATGGAGGTCTTTAAGCATTGGTGAAAGGGCCAGATGTGTTATTTAAACAGATAATTGTGGAAGCAACATGCAGCAATGGTTCCCAAACATGCCTGCACATTAGAATCACCTGGTGATCTTGGTGGATTTTCCTAAGCCCAGGCCATATATATTCCAGCCAACATAAATCATACTCTCCAATCTAGCAGCCATGAGATCTTAGGAAGTTAACTTCTCTGAATCTTTCCTCACCAAAAACAAAACAAAAAGGATTAGATACGGAGAAGATGGTAAGACAGAAACCTCTCGGGAATTCTTTAGGCAGTTGAAATAGGTATTGAAAACAAAGTACATATACTGGATACTCAGTACCTATCAGTTTCTCCCAGAGTCTGTTCTTGCCCCTACTGACCTCCTTCCATTTCAATACAAGCCTCTACAGTACAAACTTCTTCCTATACCGCCCTGTACAGAAAATAGTTTGGCCAAGAAAATGCACTATCATAGCAAACACCTTCTTTCAACAAAATAAGAGACAATTCTACACATGAACATCAACAGGTGTTCAATATCTATATTATACTGATTATATTCTTTGCAGCCAAAGATGGAGAAGCTCTATATAGTCAGCAAAAATAAGACCAGGAGCTGACTATGGCTCAGATCATGAACTTGTTGCCAAATTCAAACTTAAATTGAAGAAAGTAGGGAAAACCACTAGACCATTCAGGTATGACCTAAATCAAATCCTTTACAGTTATACAGTAGAAATGACAAATAGATTCAAAGGATTAGATCTGATAGACAGAGTGCCTGAAGAACTATGGATGGAGGTTTGTAACATTGTACAGGAGGCAGTGATCAAAACCATCCCCAAGAAAAAGAAATGCAAAAAGGCAAAGTGGTTGTCTGAGGAGGCCTTACAAATAGCTGAGAAAAAGAAGAGAAGTAAAAGGCAAAGGAGAAAAGGAAAGATCTACCCATCTGAATGCAGAGTTCCAAAGAATACCAAGGAGAGATAAGAAAGCTTTCCTAAGTGAACAATGCAAAGAAATACAGGAAAACAATAAAATGGGAAAGACTAGAGGTCTCTTCAAGAAAATCAGAGATCCCAAGGGAACATTTTATGCAAAGATGGGCACAATAAAGGACAGAAATGGTATGGACCTAACAAAAGCAGAAGATATTAAGAAGAGGTGGCAAGAATACACAGAAGACCTGTACAGAAAAGATCTTCATGACCCACATAATCACAATGGTGTGGTCACTCACCTAGAGTCAGACATCTTGGAGTGAGACGTCAAGTGGGCCTTAGAAAGCATCACTACGAACAAAGCTAGTGGAGGTGATGGAATTCCAGCTGAGCTATTTCAAATTCTAAAAGATAATGCCGTGAAAGTGCTGCACTCAATATGCAGCAAATTTGGAAAACTCGGCAGTGGCACAGGACTGGAAAAGGTCAGTTTTCATTCCAATCCCAAAGAAAGGCAATGCCAAAGAATGCTCAAACTACTGCAAACTGCACTCATTTCACATGCTAGCAAAGTAATGCTGAAAATAGTCCAAGCTGGGCTTCAACAGTATGTGAGCCGAGAACTTCCAGATGTACAAGCTGGATTTAGAAAAGGCAGAGGCATCAGAGATCAATTGCGAACATCTGTTGGATCATAGAAAAAGCAAGAGAATTCCAGAAAAACATCTGTTTCTGCTTCACTGACTATGTTAAAGCCTTTTTGAATCACAACAAACTGTGGAAAATTCTTCAAGAGATGGGAATATCAGACTACCTTACCCGCCTCCTGAGAAATCTGTACGCAGGTCAAGAAGCAACAGTTAGAACTGGACGTGAAACAATGGACTGGTTCCAAATTGGGAAAGGAGCACGTCAAGGCTGCATATCATCACCCTGGTTGTTTAACATATATGCAGAGTACATCATGCGAAATTCTGGGCTGGATGAAGCACAAGCCGGAATCAAGATTGCTGGGAGAAATATCAATAACCTCAGATACGCAGATGACACCACCCTATGGCAGAAAGTGAAGAAGAACTAGAGAGTCTCTTGAAGAAAGTGAAAGAGGAGAGTGAAAAAGTTGGCTTAAAACTCAACATTCAGAAAACTAAGATCATGGTGCTCTGGCCCATCACTTCATGGCAAATAGATGGGGAAACAATGGAAATAGTGACAGACTTTATTTTCTTGGGTTCCAAAATCACTGCAGGTGGTGACTGTGGCCATGAAATTAAAAGACGCTTCCTCCTTGGAAGAAAAGCTATGACCAACCTAGTAAAGACGTTACTTTACCAACAAAGGTCCATCTAGTCAAAGCTATGGTTTTTCCAGCAGTTATGTATGGATGTGAGAGTTGGACCATAAAGAAGGCTGACTGCCAAAGAATTGATGCTTTTGAACTGTGGTGTTGGAGAAGACTCTTGAGAGTCCCTTGGACTGTAAGAAGATCCAACCAGTCAATCCTAAAGGAAATCAATCTTGAATGTTTATTGGAAGGACTGACGCTGAAGCTGAAACTCCAATACTCTGGCTACCTGATGCAAAGAGCTAACTCACTGGAAAAGACCCTGATGCAGGGAAAAACTGAAAGCAGGAGGAGAAGGGGATGACAGATGACGAGATAGTTAGATGGCATCATCGACTCAATGGACATGAGTTTGAGCAAACTCCAGGAGATGGTGAAGGACAAGGAAGCCTGGAGTGCTCCAGTCCACGTGGTCACAAAGAGTCAGACATGACTGAGCTACTGAACAACAGCAAAATACTGCTCTGGGCTGTTTGCTAATTTTTTCTCTTATGTCTAATTTTTCCTTCTGACTAGACTGTATTTAAGAACTGGCACTATGGTTTATACTTTTTCATTATCCTTCCATCTATCCACTAACATAAACCTAATCATCTATTTAAATCTCGCCTTGTACTCAGAGCCAACATACTTGATTGTAGGTGAGCTTCACATGGTGAAGCATATAACTGCTAACCATACTGCCACCTGCCCAGAAATTGGCCATTTATCTATTTATCCCTGCTCACATCCCATAATAATCCTTAACCAGACTATGGACACCCTACTCCAAGGGACAAGAGTCATCAACAAGCCTCTGCCTACAGCTCCTCAATGATACTGCTCTAGGCACCCTTTTCTCCACTGGGTTTCTGAAAGAACCAATTTCTTACCAAGAATTTGAAAAATTTTTCTGTCAAGGGCCAGGTAGTAAATACTTTCATCTTCGCCACATATTCTCTGTCACAGCTATTTAACTCTGCTCTTGTAGAAGGAAAGCAGTCACAGATAATACACAAACAATGGGTGTGGATGTGGGCCCATGAAACTTGATTAATAAAAGAGGATCCCTGTGCTATACCTGGGAGCATCAACAGAGAGTTATGCCTGAGTCTTACCCCCCAAAGCTGTCATTTAATCAGTCTGGGATATGGTCTGGGCTGGGGGAGTCTAAAAAGATCCCTAGGTGATTCTAATGTGCAGGCATGTGTGGGAACCACTGCTCCAAAATTAATAAACACATCTGGCTTTGACACCAGGGCTTAAAGACCTCCATGATCTTCTTGACCAGCAAATCAAATCTCTGCCTAGTAGATCCCTAATATGACTTTTTGGGCCTCCCTAGGGAGTACCTATCCCCAGAGCACCCATAGTGTTCCATTTCTTCACCACCCTCTCTTCCATTGATCTCTTCACTTATTTGTTCAGTAAACAGTTATGAGTACCTGCTGTTTTAGGTGCTCAGTACACACTGGTGAGCAATATTCACAGTTTCTCCACTCCCTGGGCTTATCATCCTCACCTCAAGTAGGACTAATCACATTGCAATTAGTGTCACTATTGTACAATGCATTAGTTGTAATTATCAAAAGATTTGCATCTCCTTGACCACAGGCTGATCATCTCTATGTCCCATACCAAGAATCAGCCCAGAGGAGGAGATGAAGGAATGACCGTGCAATGTATGAATACACCCACTTCAGAGGTTGTGTCCCCAATGTGTTTTTTAAGGAAGCAGGACAAAGGCAATGGCAGGCAGCTATTAAAGAGTGGTGAAGGGCTCAGAAAGACCTTGGGTTTCTCGAGCTTTGAAAGGAACATTGTGGTTCCATGGTCAAGAGCACAGGCTCTGAGGTCAGAGAGACAGAGGGCTCAAATCCTGGCTCTCCCACAAAACCTCAATAGGACCTTGAAGAACCCATTTTTGGTTTGAACCCCAGTTTCCTTATCTTTAAAATGCAGAAAGCAATAGTACCTACTTCTAGGCTTGCACTAGGACTAAATAAAATATAACATGTGAAGTGCTTAATATCTGGTGCACAGGAAGTGTTCAACAAATGTTAGTTCTAAATGGGCACCATCAATATTATGGCTGTCATAACTGGTGACATATGATATTTTCACCATCAGTATCATAACTGTTGTTATTACTGCTATAACTAAAGCCCGGATCATGGATTTAGCGTATGGAAACCATTTAACAAATGAGAGCTGACATTGTTTTATTGATAATACTGCTTTTTCATCTCAATACTGCCTTTAATCCTGTGTGGACCTTGGACCTAACACAGTGACCTTGCTGGAGAATAAAGTAGGAGCAAGGTAGGACATATGCTGTCTTACGTCTTCCATCTCTAGAATGTCCCTTCGAGTGTTTTCTTTTGGAACAGTTGACATATTGCTTCATGCTAACTTGGCTGTTGGGTAGAGAGTCTCAATGGGCAGTTATCCAAAAAGGAGGGAAGGAGAGCTAAGCACTTCTGCTTGGTCAGCCGTGTCAGTCTAAAAGTGATTAACGGCGGACTCAAGCTAGAAGCACATTTCAGTGAAACCAAAAAACCTAGGTAGAATTAACAGACTCAGAGTTGCAAGTGGGCTAATTGAAATAGGATTGGATCAGTGCTTTCGAGAAACTCATCTTCTCCAAATTAAATTACAAACAGGAACCTGCCCTGTTTGAAGATTTAGAAAGTGTGATGTTGAGGAGGGAAGGGTATGCATTTCAGCAAGAGACAGGGAATTAGGAAAGTTAATAATGTTTTGTGCTGCAGATGTTGGAAGCACCTGTAACAGCAGAGAATAAGCTCCTTAGTTTGAATTTTCTGGCATTCATTTATCAAGCCTCTGGAGCCTGAAGCTACAATGAAAACATATTAGCCTTTTCACAGTGTATGTATTTAGCTCCTGAAAATAATCTTCTTATCTTCTGTTTAGTGAATTATCACTTTCATTTTCCTCCACAAGAAATTACACACTAATAGAGGGCTTTAAGAGTTTACAATTTCTTTTTTGTATTCTGATTTTAAAATTGAAAAGTAATCTCCTTACTCCTTGAGCTCCGCCAGTGAAGCTGAAATCCTAATGTCATGGCCCAGTAAGTACAGAGATGTAATTAAATCACTCCACTGAACTAATTCACCAAGAGGGCCACCACTGAAAGCTGTCTCTGCAATCTTAAATCCAGATTCCTTAGTCAGGAGGCCCAGGTGAACCAGGACCTGAAAAAAAAAAAAAAAAGAGGAACATACTGATTCTCACTGGATCAAGTACAAATTCCACAGTAACCTACCAAAAAATCACTCACCAATTCCAAAGTCAGATTTATATTCTAATAAAATCTCAACATGGGGTAAATAATTTTTCTAGAAGGTAAATAGAAAGAAAGGAAATGATCTCTCATTGTTGTTTTAGAGAAATAAAGTCATTACTGCATTTGGTATGGCTTTGGACAGATAATCCCGTTTTCCAAAGGTGAAAAGTCAGGATTAAAGGACAGTCAACCAGAACAATAAAATATCTTTTAACAATACTGGGCTTTTTTTCCACAGCTGGAAAATTTTTAAGCTTTTAACATGATAAATTTTAAACACTAACAAAAACAGATATGACAATACAGTCAATTCTGATGTACTTAACAATTACTGACTTCAACAATAATTAACTCCTGACAGATCTTATTTAATATACACCCCTCACTTTCTCCCAACCCCTCCAGCTTATCTTGAAACAAATCTGAGAGAGCCTATCATCTGTAAAAATCTCAGCTGGAATTTCTAAAAGAAATACATTTTCACTTAAAAAATACAACTGTAATATCACTGTCGCCCCTAACACAGCTATTAATTTCTTAGTATCATCCAATATCCAGTTAGTGCATACACTTGCTCAGCTGTCCCTTATTTTTCCCAAGAACAGTTATTTGAGCCAGAATTCAAATAAAGTGCATAAACTGTAATGTCTCATACCTCTCTAACCTTCTTTAACTGTAGTTAACTGCCTGATCTTCCTTTCTGGGAGGGAGAGGGGCTTGTAATTTACTTGTCAAAGAAACTGGGTTGTATTTCCAGTAGAGTTTTTCACCCTCTAGATTTCACTGACCATAAAACAGATTTTTCTGTCCCTTGTATCTACGGTAAATCAATAACTACAGCTGCAGCCATGATCAAATTTGTATTTGATTTTTTGGGCAACACTACTTCATAGATAGTGCTGTGTACTTCCAGTGGTAGGAACAATATCTGGGCGTTTCTGTTTTGTGGTGTTTGCAGCTACTGATGATCACTAACTAGATGCATTAATCCATTATGGCTTGCCATTGATGATATTCTATCATTCCTTCTGCATTCAGTAGCTGTAATATTGGTACTTCTAGAAAGAGAAAACTATCCCTCATGGACAGCTTACATAAGAAAAAGCCTGGTAAATACCTGATTATTTCCTTTTACTTACTGGTTTTCAAAATAACAAATTTGTTCTTTAGCATTCTCTAATGATGACAAAGGAAGATTTTTTTTTTAAATATGTGTATTATTATACATGAACATGAACATGAGCATATTTGATGGCTTTCAGTACACTGCAGTTATTATTCTTACTGATTACCAAATTGTGCCACCTTGGGCAATGGGAGGCTATTAAAGTTGGCTTTCAAGTTCTTTGAAAAAATTCTAGTAGTCTTTGATAATTTCTTTTTTTTCATATGTAGAAAGATATTATGCTCACATGAGATTCATATTTAATACATATCAGTATGTTTTAGCTGACAGTGAGAACAGCATTCAGTATGGGTTTCCAGGTGTAAATTCAGAGTAGCAAGGCAGCTTTTAATGTGGTCCAACTGACTGAAGTCTGAAAGGAAAACAGCGATGTTAGCTTAACTAAACCTAGGGTGGAAGAGCTTCACCTCAGGGATATTACAGGGGTTTCCCAAGCATCTCCTCATGAACGTCAAAACAAACTAGCTCAAGTTTCATTTACAGTATCTCTGTCTCGGGAACACAAGCAGAACCACCATCGAACAGAGCAGCACTGAAACTCACCAGCTGGTTGCCCAAATGACAGAACTGACAAATACCCAGAGAATGAAACTGTCATGATGATGTGACAGGAAGCTCTTTAAGGTTGTATTTGAGTAAAGAAAACAGAATTAAACTTCCTGATGCTACTGAGAGTGAGTCAGATGGTACATAGGAAAATCTTCAAGGCAGATATTCTGCTTGGCTTCACTGAAGAAAAACGTGTGCTAGTTCCTACTAAGATTGTTGTAAACTGGGGAAAGGAAAGCCCAAAAATGGCTGTACAAGAAGACACTGTGTGGATTCACCCCCAGGGAATATCACTGGGGACATGACACCTCTCTTAGTCTCGTCTCCATGAAAATCAAATTTTCAAGAAAACTGGCATTCAGCTGAAATGAATTAATCAGAAACTCACTTTCTTCCGCTTTCTCTTCTCAAGATTCTGCTTCATTGCCAAGGACTTGATTGCTTGGATCCACGCATCAGCCATTCGCCGGATCCGCAGTCTCATCCATCGGAATTCTTCATGCTTTTTCATCATACTGTAGAGAATATTAACATCTGTACGAATTTCTGCCTAGAAACAGAAATTTAATAAAAATGAATAGGAGATAAGAAGCCCAAAAGCATAATGGTTTTCATGATGTGACGTTTGAAAACTTGAAAGAGAGAGTCAATTAAACATGTGGCTTCAAAAGGGAGTCTGGTTCACTGAAGAGCTTTGCTTGAAGGTCCTGGGGCTGCAAATTGAGGCAAAGGGCCACTGACTGCTGCTCTGCTATATGAGGGACATCATTAAAAATTAGAAGCGGAGAAAAGCAGCACAGGCATTGCCAAGCCCTGAGCTAGGTCAAAATGTGTATTTTACAGTGAAGTGCATCTTGAAATTATCTGCACCCGAATTTACTGGCCCTTTGGATCTACTTCGGGGGAGCAGACTCCTGGGAAAACTGAAGTTTATCCTTAACAGGCTACCTGCCTTTGTGGAGGCTGCCACAAAGCCTCATTCCGTCCACAAAGAAGGAAAATACAAGCTAACCCTCTAGTCTTGCCCCAATCCAAATAAACAAAAGTTTATTATTTTCTACAAGGAATTTAAAAGCCGGGAATATCACTTTACTATTGTAACTGAATAACATTTTGAATTCAGGCCAGAATAACTTAAAAGTCAGAAAGAGTATTTTTCTACAATAGCTGGATATAATTAGTGATTGAAAGAACAGGGGGAAATAATAACATTAGTATTTTTTTCATATAACATCTAAAGAAAGCATGCTGAATCCATCTTTCAGCAGTCACCATAATGGATTTTAAACACTCATCTGACCATGCCATGACTCAATTATGTCCCAAGAATCCCATGGTCTAAGTGAGGCTCAGCAAACTCTGGCTCTTTGACCAAATCTTTCTCGGTTCAGTTCAGTTGCTCAGTTGTGTCTGACTCTTTGCGACCCCATGGACTGCAGCATGCCAGACTTCCCTGTCCAACACCAACTCCTGGAGCCTACTCAAACTCATGTCCGTTGCGTCATGTGAAGCCATCCAACCATCTCATCCTCTGTCGTCCCCTTCTCCTCCCGCCTTCTATCTTTCCCAGGATCAGGGTCTTTTGCAATGAGTCGGTTGTTCGCATCAGGTGGCCAGAGTATTTGGAGTTGCAGCTTCAGCATCAGTCCTTCCAATGAATATTCAGGACTGATTTCCTTTAGGATTGACTAGTTGGATCTCCTTGCAGTCCAAGGGACTCTCAAGAGTCTTCTCCAACACGACAGTTCAAAAGCATCAATTCTTCAGTGCTCAGCTTTCTTTATAGTCCAACTCTCACATCCACACATGACTACTGGAAAAACCATAACATAGACTAGATGGACCTTTGTTGGTAGAGTAACGTCTCTGCTTTTTAACATGCTGTCTAGGTTGGTCATAGCTTTTCTTCCAAGGAGGAAGCGTCTTTTAATGTCATGGCCGCAGTCACCATCTGCAGTGATTTTGGAGCCCAAGAAAATAAAAGTCTGTCACTGTTTCCATTGTTTCCCCATCTATTTGTCATGAAGTGATGGGACCTGATGCCATGATCTTAGTTTTTTGAATGTTGAGTTTTAAGCCAACTTTTTCACTCTCCTCTTTTACTTTGATCAAGAGGCTGTTTACTTCTTCTTCACTTTCCACCATAAGGGTGGTGTCATCTGGATATCTGAGGTTATTGATATTTCTCCCGGCAATCTTGGTTCCAGCTTGTGCTTCATCCAGTCCAGCACTCCGCGTGATGTACTCTGCATAAAAGTTAAATAAGCAGGGTGACAGTATACAGCCTTGACGTACTCCTTTTCCTATTGGGAACCAGTCTGTTGTTCCATGTCCAATTCTAACGGTTGCTTCTTGACCTGCATACAGATTTCTTAGGAGGCAGGTCAGGTGCTCTGGTATTCCCATCTCTTTAGAATTATCCACAGTTTGTTGTGATCCACACAGTCAAAGGCTTTGGTGTAGTCAATAAAGCAAAAGTAGATGTTTTTCTGGAACTCTCTTGCTTTTTTGATGATCTTCCTCATTGCCTGTTTTTCTACATAGTTTTGTGAGAACACAGCCATGCCCACTCATTTACATATGGTGAAGGCTGCCCTGGGCTACAAGGTCAGAACTGAGTAAATGTAATAGACACTTCCTTATGGCCTACAAAGAGGAAAGTATTTACTATCTGGCCTTTCACAGAAAAAGTCTGCTGACCCCTGAGGAAAAGAATAAGGGCTTGAGTTTTTAATATGAAGCTTTTTACAGCCCCTACCTACCTTTCCCATCTCTTCTTCATTCCAGCTCATTCAGACCCCTATAGCCTTGTCCCAGGCTCTTCTCCTGAAAATGCCAGGCTCTTGTATGGGCACCTTTTTACCTCACATCAGAGACATCTTTTTCTCCTTGACTTGGTATAAATCCATTCATCACTTCACATTCAACTCCAAGGTCATTTTCTCTTTACATCTCTCCTGACCCACGCAGGCTGTGATGGCCACTTCCTCATTAATTTCCATGGGCCTGTGTTTCAGTGTTGACAAGGGTGCAGTCACCATTTACAACCACCACCTTCATTACCAGATCACTGGGCACCTCCAAGTCTGGTACCAGGTCTTATTGACTTAGGAACCCTCAGAGAACTGCTCAATAAATAAACATAATGCTAACGGGTTGATGTGGCCACTCAAATTTCCACAGGGCTGGGGACAGAAGTTCTTCAGTTTACTATTATTTCAGATTACAGCTGGCATCTCTAGAAGACTCTACATGTATCACTTGGCAGCAGCCCCAAGTCACAAGCCAGGTAAAAGGTTTCCAAAACCACTTACCAATGAATTACGATCAGCTTCTTCATAGGGATTTTTCGCTCTCCAAGGTAAATGGGGACACCAATTTTCAACCTGAAAAACAGGAACCAGAGACACTAAGTATGCCGGTTCATTTGCAAATGAATTAATGTCTGTGCCAAGCCGGAGCACAGTGCCTTGTACACAGAAAGTGGGTTAAGTGGGTTATTATCAATACATTAGTCAGACTCCCACACTCTTAGCTAGCAACTCAGAGAGGTCTGCTCTCAGATGCAACAATAACCAGTCAAGGTCCCAAGGAGCCTATGATTACACTGTACATCCATCCTTCAAAAACTTCCTAATGACTAATTCCTTAATCATTTAATCTTCATAATTCTATGCAGAAGGAGAGGGGGGCTCTTACGGTAGAAAGTTAAAAGATTTGAACACTGCCACCAGGGGACAGGAATGCAAAGGTGCTTCTGTGCCATTTATTTAGCAAAAGGACAGGAATGATTTGTTATTTGCTCTGGCATGTCTGGAAAGGTAACAGCAAGTCATCTGATGCAAAGAACTCCATCATTTATCTCCAAATTAGGAAGGCAACTGAGAGTTTAAGGCTAACGGATCAAGGCTTCTCCTCATTTTGTGGCTGTTCACTTCATACTATCTCAAGGAACAGGGTGATAAAACCTATTGGAAAGAGATGAGGAAAGAAAAAAATCCTTCAGCAATCATGTGAGAGCCATTGTGGAAGACTGATTGTTCTGTCAATGCACCAGAGTTTAGAGAGCAGGAGAGGAGAAAAGAGAAAGCAGAAGTACCAAATTTTACAGGAATGACTTCAAAAAAGGTTACCAAAGAAAATTAAGGCAGATTTACACTTTCTAGTAACTGAAGAATACACTGACTGATATTGATGTCTGACCTCTTTGCCAAAACTGGCCATATAATTCCAAGGTAGCATATCACCCATTCACTAATATGAGATTATTAAAGATGGCTAGTAAAATGAAAAGGAAATGAAAATAATGTTTCTATGGCCAGATGGACCCATAAAAATGAACAGAGCCAGAGGGTGGGAGGCATCCTTGGAGGATCATGAAGAAGGCAGGGATGTAAGTGAGTTAGACTTTCAGGTCAGCAATGCAGAGTCAGACAAGCTAGTTAGCCCCCCAGCTCTGGGCAAGTTTTCAAAGAAAGCAGTTTCACTACTCTAGAAATAAAGCAAGGTGATTTTGACTAGGACCCAAAATAATTGGGCAATTTGCATAAAGCCCTTTGCTGCTGCAAGTGATCTGAAAGCAATATGCAGAGGGCAGCTAAGTTTGGGGGTGGGTGGAATTCCCGGATAGGAAAAGTATCATATTCTCTTTTCTTTTTGTGGAGTGAAATTAGACCTGACCAGCTTTGTGAATGGCTTCAGAGACTCAAAAGGAGTCCTCATAAGAAAGGTTGCAATGGTTTTTACTCATAAGAAAATACCAACTTGCCTGCAATGCCTATGTCTAAAAACTGAGCGCTTATACAGCAGCATCACCACGAAAGGCAAAAACCACAAAGGAAAAGCACTCTATAAGTGAGAAAAGTGAGGAAGAACCAGCAGAAAAGAAGCCTCCAAGAGGACGAAGCTGGTCCCAGGAGCACTGCACACATCTGTGCCTTGTATGCTTAGGCTGGACTGAATTATTTAATTCAAATTAAATTTTTGTAAATGGACTCAGTAAGACAGTGCTTTAAAGCATATTTATACCATGAAGGATTCAAACAGATTGCTGACCTGACTGGGAGAACTTCCACTGCACACAGGGCACAGATTCATAGTCAATCCCATATTAAATAAATAACAAAATGCACACAGCAGCATGTCAGAATAAAAAATGTCCTCATGAAGAGCATGATAGGCAGAGATGAGGCATGACTGTGAATAAAGAAAATCAAGCAAAAGGAGACACATTAGTGAGATCAGATAAAGAAGAGTACATTCACTCCTCTGCCCTTCGAAGAATCTTCCAAAATTTACTCTGATGAAAATACAGTCCAAGGTGATCTTCTAAAGTATGACTTCCCTACAGAATACTCAAGACTTTAATTCCTCTTTGAAACTGATCATTTATCTCAGTTCTTCTTACTCTAAATCACTGGATAATACCATGTGAGATTTCAAGGGCATCTCAGAAAGTATGGGAAATGGAGTCAGTGTATTTTGAATTTAGCAAGAAATCTTACCATTACATACACACTCATAATAGAGGAAAAATCCATTCTGAATATCTTGACACAGAATGAGGACAGTGGGTTTTCAGGGTGGCTGTTTTTGTACACAGTGATAAGCTAACTGGTTAACAAAATAATTAAATTATACCTAAATCAATTACTCCATGGGGAGTGGAGGAAAAACAAACAAACAAACACATTTCTTTCTGAAATCTCAGTGGATTACCAGGACTGGAAGAAAGCCAGCACTGGCAGTAGCTCCACGTATTGAAACAAAACAGCCCTCAAATGAGCAACATTTTCCTAAATAAGAACATCACTGACAACACAGGGAAAATCTTGTTCAGGAATTGTAATTCAACTTCCTCATCCCTAACTGTTTTGTCCAATCTACCCTGGCTCCCTAAATGAGTCTAACCACCCAGCATACCATCCTACCTAAGAAAGTTGGACCCCAGGGAGAGCCCCCTGGCTTCCTGATCTAGAAGCTCTTCTACTTCAACTTATTCTCATCATCTTAGTGTTCTTCTGGCTCTCAGAACCCTAAGGCCCTATTTCTGCCTGTGGTCACCTACTGGCTTGGCTACAATTTTCCAACTGCAAACTTAGAGCTCTCTTTGGGATAAGATCTGTGGTGCTGGACCCTCCCACTGCCTACCCCCACCTCTACCCAACTCCTGCAAGCTGGCAAGTCCTCTGTCAAGCCCTCTGCCAGGGAAGGGACTGGGCAGCCTTAAAATCTCCCACAAATCACTGTAGCGAGTCTAAGAATTGAAAATCATCTGAGTTCATGGCAACACGCATGCAACAATCAATAGAGGAGCAGAACCATGACTATAATAACCTTTGATTTGAAGGTGAAACTTCTACGGAACTAATCTTTTTAGTGCACTAGCCCAAGGCTACAAAATAAAGAGGCAGGGGAGGAGAGGGTGAGATGTATGGAAAGAGTAACAAGGCAATTTACATTACTATATGCAATAATAGCCAACGGGAATTTGGTGTATGGCTCAGGAAACTCAAACAGGGGCTCTGTATCAGTCTAGAGCGGTGGAATGGGGCCGGAGATGGGAGGGAGGTTCAAAAGGGAGGGGATATATGTATACCTATGGCTGATTCATGTTAATAACAAAATTCTGTAAAGCAATTATCCTTCAATAAAAATAAAAAAAATATATGAAGAGGAAAAAGAAGAAGGCAATGGCAACCCACTCCAGTGTTCTTGCCTGGAGAATCCCAGGGACAGTGGAGCCTGATGGGCTGCCGTCTATGGGGTCGCACAGAGTGGGACATGACTGAAGCGACTTAGCAGTAACGGCATGAAGAGGAAATAGAACTAGAAAAGATCAGCCAGGCTAGACCTTTGGAACAGGAAGGCATCTCCCAGAGAGAGGGCACAAAGAATCACTTTTCTTGAGCAAGGAGATCTAAAATTAACGAATTTTATTTTTGACATTCCTCCTTCCAATGATTTAAACTTCTTTGATCCGAGAGAAGGTTTTGCAGCTTCATCAATGTACAACATAAATCAAACCAAAGTTTCTAAAAAGACATCAGGTAGGTCATACTTTCAAGCTCTTTCAGAGGGACAATTCTTACATTTAAGAAAAGAGAAACTACCAACAGAGATGCCTACAGCTCGAATTGGATTTTAAAGAGGGAAAAGAAATAATAAAATTACAGCAAGAATAAGTAGGAGATTTAATGTATATCTACATGTACATCTGCAGAACTAGACTTACTCTCTGCAGTAATATTCAGTTCTTTTGGAAAGAATAATAATCAGGCTCTGATATGGCCTCTTCTCTTATGGATAATGTGAAGGGTTTTGCTTTTAATGAATCACTGACATACCGAATTTCATCCATATTTTTCCAAGAGTTAAGTGTGGTCAAAAAGTAAATACGCAAAATGCATAAGAAAAGTCTAAGATTACCTCTAGAGGTTGATGTCTTGGATGCTTAGGATTCTCTTCTTTATGTAAATTTTTTTTTTTTTTTAAAAGAACATTTATTGAGTAATTTTTAAAGGCATTACATTATATAATCATACAATCATTGACTGAAGGTTTACAGTTCAGTGCGTCTGGGAAAAAAAAAACAAATGAACTTGCCTGTATCCCATCATATAATCCCCTGAAGTGCCCTACAAGGTGGGTACCATGCCCAGATTACACATGAGGAAAGCAAGACTTGAAGGTGCTGAGAACTTGCAGAGGTCCACTCACTAGTGACTTCCCTGGTGGCTCAGATGGTAAAAGAGTTTGCCGACAATGCGAGAGACCCAGGTTCGATCCATGGGTCGGGAAGATCCTCTGGAGAAGGAAATGGCAACCCACTCCAGTACTCTTGCCTGGGAAATTCCATGGATGGAGGAGCCTGGTAGGCTAGGTAGGCTACAGTCCATGGAGTCACAAAGAGTCGGAGACGACTGAGCGACTTCACTTTCACTTTTCACTCACTAGTGAGTGGCGGGGCTGGGTAATGACTGAGATCCCGTCCCTGAATCAGGACATGAAGTGTCAGAGACACTTTAAAGGGCAGGGACAAGAGGGCTGCTGAATCTGGAATCCACCAAAACAGATTCTATGTCCAACTCCACAAACAACTAGGGGTATAACCTTAAACCATCTGACTTTCAAGTTTTCTCATCTACAACATAAAGGTGCCGGCTTGGGTACGCTATAACAATTCTATTATCTATGAGACCTTAAAAAATATAGTTAGACACCACCATGTGGGTTACCTATCAAAATGACACACTTGATTATATTCATTAGATAAACTGATGATACACACATGTATACGCATACACATATTTGTTGTACTGATAACCTATCTAATGTACTCATTAAAGAATATGCTTTAAAAAAAAATTTTAAAGAAAGATCTCTTTATCCCACTCCACACTCCTCCCAGGCCTACTCTCCTTTTCTAAAAATTCAAAAAGGAAATGTACATGGTAAAAGATGTCTCCACATGTGAGCGTTTCCACTACCTGGCCCCATCCTCTCCATCAAATAACTAAGCTGATGAATATTTTGGCCAAGTGGCTTGTTAAGAAAGGCTGTGCCTGGGGAAGCAGGTAGATGACAGAGAAGAACAAGAAAAACGACAGTGCACCAAGAGCCAAGCGCTAGGAAAAGCGCTTCACACACATTGTGTCCTCTGGTTTCCATGTAATCATATGGGCAAGGTCGCTCATCATGACAGATGAAGACACGGGTGCAGGGCGGCCCCTTGGCTGGGGATGGAAGTGCCACCTGTCCTGTCCATGGCCAGCACTTAGCAGGGAAACCAGACACGTAGTTCCTGCAGTCCCATGAGCACAGTCCAGCCTCCAATATCAGAGTAGGACTGCCCAGATCTTCTCCACAAAATCCTTCAGAAAGGGTTCATTCCGCTCCCGCTGCGGGGCAGTGCTGGAAGGGCCATGACCGTGATGACAACTTGCTGCCTGCAGCCTTCTTCCCTGATGTCTGTTCTGTGCAGCAGAGGTGATCATTTCAAAGCCTAAACTGGATTACATCCCACACGAACTCAGACCCTCCAGGGGCTTCTCCTTACCCTTAGAATAAAACCCAGAATTTACCCTCAAGCTTACACTGCTGTCTCACTCCCCCTGCCCTCCAAACAAGAACCTCCTTCCATATCCAAACACCCTCCAGGTTCATTCCTGCCTCTGGAGGGTTGCCGGACTTGTGAGAAGAGGGGAAAAGATGCTCAGCTAAATTCGAATTTCAGACAAAGGATGATTTTTCTTTTTAGTAAGCTGCACGCAGTATTTGTCATATGTGAAAGCGAAAGCGTAGTTGCTTAGTCGTGTCTGACTCTTTGTGACCCTGTGGACTACAGCCCACCAGACTCCTCTGTCCATGGAATTCTCCAGGCAAGAATACTGGAGTGGGTAGCCAGTCCCTTCTCCAGGGCATCATTCCAACCCAGGGGTCAAACCTGGGTCTCCCATATTGTGGGCCAATTTTTTTTTTATCATCTAAGCCACCAGGGAACTGCCATTTGTCATATACTCACAGTTCAATAAATAAAACACTCTACCTGAAATTCATGATCATTGGTCATCCTGTATTTTACCTGGTAACCCCACACCTCAGGCTTCGGCATCCACGCTCTTTCTACCTGAAACACTCTTCCTCACAGAGTGCGCATGCCTCCCACTCCTCCCTCCTACACACTATGCTCCAACTTCTCCTGAGAAGCCTTCCCTGATCTGCTTACCTGGCCAGTCTACCTCCTTACTCTGCTTTTCCTTGGCACACACACCACATGTAGAAATTATCTGACCTATGGGATGGCTACTGTTTGGTGCCCCAAAGAATGTAAGCTCCTTAAAGACTTCAGTTGGCCCGTTCAGTGCTCTTTCCTCAATCCGGAGAACAGGGCCTGGCACACAACAGGTCCTCAATCATTACTTGTTGCATACTGAATGAAAACATGGGTGACTTGAGTGCTATAGATATTCATTATAAGGATACTCTTTTCCTTTTAAGTGGCACAATGTATGTTCATCATTGTATTAGAATCTTTCAACAATACCCTGAGGCAAGCATGGCAGGCTTTACCTTGACCTCAGTGGAGAGAAACCAGTCTGAAAACTCAAGGAAATGTTCTAGGCCACACAGGTAGGAGCTGAATTCAGACAGACTTTCTTTTTTTTTTCATGGAAAGGCATTTTAAACATAGCAGTGTGTACATGTCAATCCCAAACTCCCAAGCTATCCATGCATCTTCTGCAATATGCAGTGCTGCCCCCGACCATGGGGGGGAAGGCAGGGATATCAGAAACAGAAAGTATGGAATCAATCATGTGCAAGACAGCCGAGGGCTGGGAAGACCTGAGACAGGACTACTCAGGATATTAGGGAAGGGATAGGACTTCAAGAGAAACTGCTGTGAATTTTCAACACACCCCAAACCAGTGGGGTTCTAATGAGAGGGTGTGCCAGGATCCTTGCCCTGGCACACCCTCTGAAAACAAAACCCGACAAAACTCATTGTGCATTAATTAGTGCAGAAACAAAGACAGATTCAGCAAGTGCAAAGGTGACTACGATTTCCCTTGTCCTCGGGAAGCCAGCTCCCTGGTCGCCGGTGGCAGGTGGGCCGCAGCGGAGGCGGCCAGCCCTGGGTGCACAGGCCCCTCTAGCTGGAGTCGCGGTTCTTCTGGTTCCGCATCAGGGGGCTGTGATGACGCAGGCCCCCCAGCAGCTCCGGCAGAAGTACTTGAAGCACACCTGATCCCGACAGAAGAACGGGCCAGGCTGGGAGCTGCAGATACGACACACAGAGTCTTCCAGGTAAGGGTCGATCTGAACCTTCTTGGTGAACTTGGTGGTCTTGATCTCCACAAAAGCAGCACTGACTGCTTTCAGGTAACTGCGTTGGTTGTTCAAAGTCACACGACCAGAGCCAATGGGATACTTGTGCTTATCTGTGTCAATCCCAGCATACACTACACCACCAAATAGGTCGTTGAGAATGGTGGCCAGGGCCTCGGCGTTGAGCATCCCATGCAGCGCACCCACGAACACCGTCCTGCTGGGGTCGAGCCTCTGGGAGGGACTCTGCACAAAGCTGCTGTCGGCCAGGACCCAGGGGATCACCTGCACCTCCTTGCAGCGCATCCTCTGGCTGGACATCTTGAAGTAGTACTCGCTCAGGCCGTCCGGGCTCAGTGGGTCATGAGAGCAAGCCTGAAGCAAGGCCCGGACAGACTTCTCCAGTTCGAAGACCAGATACACATACCCTTTCGGCATATTACCTTTGGGAGGACACCGGGGGTGCTTGCCATCCTTACCAGGCCACTCCACACTCAAAGAGCCGAAAACACGGAAGGTGTTAACCAATCCAGCTTCCGCAATGTCCCAGGGGACGCCTCCTAGGAACACCTTGCAACAGTAGATGGGGTTCTTGTAGTTCCGGGGAGGGAGCTGACCGCTCCACGTGCAGGTGGCTTCATTCACAGCTGCAGCTTGCCTGTGTAGCCTGGCCTCTCTCTCTCTAAGCTGAAAGGGTCTTTGGGAGCTTCGAGGAAGTCCCAGGATGGCCACACAGAAGCTCCTGGCCATCACTTTGATGCACTGGTTGGGGAGGGAGTGACTGAAGCCAGAGCAGCTTGCTCTTGGTCCATCCGGGACCCAACCCCCATGTTTAAAGGGTCTCTGGGGCCACCCCCCGTCAGAGACAGGAAGGGCAGGGGAGGGGAAATTCGGAGGCTTGAGATCAAATCTGAGAGATGATCTGATCCCGAGCTGAAGCCACTGGTGTCCGAGTCAGAAGGGCTGCTAGAGCGAGAGTCCAGGATGGGCCGGGTGTCCAGGCGCGGTCCTCTAATGGAGGGTGCTGAGTGTGTGCTGCTCTGGGCTGAGGAGTCTGAGTCCTGGGTGCTCCAAGGTCAGTCCCAGCCTGTGAGGCTCAGGGACTGCAGGCCAAGGCACAAGTCATTTGCATCTGGGAGGCCACGGGAAGAATCTTGCGCAGAGGTGGGGAAAAGCATCCTGCTTGTGACTGTTTATTCTGAGTCTTGGAAGTCTGCTGGCAAATGATCATGAATTCCTCGATTTATGGGTGTAGTGCAGACTCTACTGAAATCCAGAGAATTATCCAATATGGCATTTATCCTTCGAAAGATATTGGCATTTCTACACGTGGAGAGTGTAGAAATTCAGAGTTTCAAAAATTCAGAGTGTAGAAATTCAGAGTTTCAAAAATTTATCCCAAATCTCTGTGGGAAGAGACCTGTCAATTTCCTTTGAACAGGAGAGGCAACAAATTATTCTTCTGTCATGAACTATTCAGATAATAGAGAGATGCTTCTTACACTGCACAGAGGCAAACTCGGCCCCACTGGGCCTGCATTCACACTGAGGACACTAGACCCACAGTCACCCAGCTGATAAAAGTGGTCACGTCTCAGCCACCAAGGACAGAGCTCCTCTTTTGTGGCAGTGTGCAATTTTGCCTTAAGTGTAGATCCAGGCAAATAACGCTGGGTAACAAATAAGAAAGGGCTTCCCAGGTGGTGCTGGTAGTAATGAACCCACCTACCAATGCAGGTAGATGTAAGAGACGCAGGTTCAATCCCTGGGTTGGGAAGATCCTCTGGAGAACAGCATGGCAACACACTCAAGTTTTCTTTCTTGCCTGGACAGAGGAGCCTGGCGGGCTACAGTCCATAGGGTCGCAAAGAACATACAGGACTGAAGCGACTGAACACACACACATGCAAAACAGCTCTTCTTTTGCAGTAGTACGTGATTTTGCCTGAAGCGTAGATCCAGGCAAATAATGCTGGGTGACAATAAGAATAAAAGCTGGGCCAGAAAACTGTGCCTTCTAATATAATTGTCTAATTCCATTCTAACAGTCTAACCCAATCCTCTGCATTCCCCAATAGATAAAATATTAAAGAGCATTATATTAAAATTGTTAATAAGTGCTCAAAATGCCCTTGCTTCATGTCTCAAACTTAATGTTTTTAGCAGAATTTAATCTTAAAATTTTACAAAAACAATTCTTCAAGATTAGAAAGTTGATAGCTGGTGAAGTCACCCACTTAGAACAAAGAAACAAAAAAGCTATCAACTACTTTAAAAAATGCTTTAAATAGTCATTCATTCAATAAATATGTGTGTCAGGCACTATTATTCCTGTAAACAAAACAGACAAAAATCTCTCTAGAGATGACTTTTCATATACCTTTTCTTAATGCTGGATGTTGATGGTCACCCCAAGACCTTCACACTGACTGTTCCCCAAACCTGTTATATACCTGTATCAGACTTCTGAACCTCTTCCTCTCTCACTTCCTTCAATATGGTGCTCACACACCCTCCTCCCATTTCTTCAGTAGGGCATTTTCTGAACATGCTATCTAAAACTGACACCATCACTCCTCATGAGCATTTTGAGTTCCATCTCAGTTTTATTTCTCGCCACAGCTCTACTGTAATCTAAAAGATATATATTTTACTTTTTGTTGCCCGTCCCCTCCTATAAAACATAAGGCAACTTAAGAAGTGTTTGCCTTTTGGCTCACTCTCATATGCCCAGCATCCAGAAAATCCCAGTAGCAATGAATTCCCCTGGTACCCAGACTATGGATTGTCTTATTTCTCAGTAAGAGGAACCAAGGGGACTTACAGAAAACACCCAGGGTTATGTCAAAAGGCCTCAGAAGACAATATGCATTGGCCCCCACTGGTCAAAGAAGGAGTAATATGAGAACTAGAAAGAAAATAATTGGAATGGATCAAACATATCAAATATAGTTCATTCAAAGCCTTGATTGAAACAAGGTGCTGATTGAAACAACAAGCATTAAAACAAGCAAGCAACCAAACAAACTACTGGTCACCAGTGGAAGATGGTAGGAAATCAACAGAGAAATCAAGGTTTCCTTTATGAACTGTTCCTCAGGGTAACCAAATACCAGATAAGGACTCATTTCTCTATACAGAGTATTCCTGATATATTAAGAATGAATCCTGATGAATCCAGGCAGTAATTATCGATGGCTGCTGATATCACAAAAAGAGAAAAAGCTAGGCATTTATGTGTCTCCTGCACATTTAATATCATCCATGAAACAATTTTGAAAAAAAATGTTAAGCCTGACTCTGATCAAGCCTCAGATCTACTATCAATTTACAGGAAATACAGGGTTGCGGAAGCAGGTTATCCAACAACATGGGTATATGGTCATAAAAACTCAGAGTACAACAAACTCTTCTAAGAGTACAGAGTACAACAGCTTCTAAGGCAGGTAAAGTTTCGCCAGTGAAAAATTACAAGGGGCACCAACAGTTGTAATTTATGGTCATTGCTTAAAACTCCATTCAAATAATAAACTTCAAGTTACAAAATGGCCTACAAAATGTGAATAGTAATCTGAT
The DNA here is from genome assembly GCF_029407905.1 of Bubalus kerabau. Classification (NCBI taxonomy): domain Eukaryota; kingdom Metazoa; phylum Chordata; class Mammalia; order Artiodactyla; family Bovidae; genus Bubalus; species Bubalus kerabau. Next base: position 116,759,462 of record NC_073626.1, read on the forward strand.
ATTCAAAGATATTATGGAATTCTGTGATTTAAAAAATACGTAACAGTTTTAGTAGTTTTAAAAAAGAGCCTCTTAAAGGTATGTGGTGAAACATTCACAGATGATACGATTTGGGGGATTTGCTTCAAAATAACCATCTGGGAGAGGTGTCAATGAATGAGATTGGCCACAAACTGACACTTATTGAATCTGAGTCCCAGAATACAGAATTTCCTTATATCTGTTCTTTTACATAGGTTTTACATTTTCCACATTAAAAAAAGTTTAAAACATAAAACTTCACAAATGTCTTACTGGTATATAATATGAATGATCAGAGACAATGTTTAAAAGTTTGTAAAAACACAAATTGGAGATGACTGCATCAAAGCCCCCATCTGCCACATGTTTCTAAAGAGCAAACAGGTAATGGTTTGGGGTTTGGCAAGTCCCTTTTAATTTCTGGAAGGTGGAGGTCAGAGTAAGAAATCTCAATCTAAATGTTGTAGTTTGTGAAAATAATAATAATTTAAAAAGAGAAACAAAAAAGATATAAAACTAAATGCTGAGTATGTGAAACTGACAAACAGGAGTGGTCATAAAAGAACGAACTTAGAAGAAGGTCGAGGTTGAGGAAGATCGAGAGATCATTTAAGCTGACGACAAATACAGTTTGGTAAAATCAGGATTGTTTTTAAAAAGTGGTTTCTAAAGATGTCTTAGAATTCAGGTAATAAAAGCCACAAAAAACACACAGATAAAGAAGATAAAAGTAAAGGCTGAATTCAAGAACTGAAAAGAACAAGATCATAAATCTCTGTCACCTCCTGTGTTGCCAAAATATATTATCTCACAGAAAGAGAATTTCCTGTGTCAAATGGCCAAACATTTAAAAGGTGTGTGTGGGTAATCTCAGGCAACAGTCTAGTGGTATTTTTAAAGTACTCCCTGACCTGTCCCAAGATGTTAGTTATATTTTCTCATTCAGGTTTTCTCCTGCAACCTGAACAGTCAATTGTTTACCACAGCCCACTTTGACAAATTAGTCTGTGAGACACCATTTCCAAGATATCTTTAGCAGCCAACATAGTCCATAAATCCAAATCATTGTACTGGTTATTAGGATTTCATTTCATGCTCACATTCACAAACATTTAACTTTCAACCTTTGCTGTTGGCATTAATCTTGGCATTAATCAACGGATTAAGTACGCTGAATTTAAACTCAAGGTTAATAGCACGCTCAGCCAATATTAGTTTTACATATTGCCAAGGGAGAACAGGAAGACACAGAGAGCTTTATGTCTGTTTTTTCTGAAACATAAGAAACAGACTGATGAGTAAGGCATGAAATTGCTTCTTTTGTTCCTTTATAAGGGACTCACACATATAGGTGGTTGTGCACACAGACACAGACACACACACACAGACACACACAGTCACTCACTCAACCGGTGCAAATTGGCATTTGAAGCAACAGCTTGTACACATCCTAAGATCTAGCAATCAATCACCGAGCAATTGAATGGCAACATAAGCCCTTAAAAAAATAGTACAAACAAATTAAGAAGTCTGGAAGGGTGCGATGGTTGCTAGTTACTACAATAATTGTGTAGACAGCAAAAACGTGTGGGCATCAAATATATCAGCACCATCTATCAATATAATATCAATAGGGGTAAAGACATTTATTCTCAATTGTGTAAAAGCTGATAGCAGTAAAAGGCTCTGCGGAGGGCTAAGTTAATAATACCTGAAACAATGACATTCAGAGTAATTACTTGATAGGCTCTTGTCTCTAATGGGAGTAGTTACATGGCTCACAAAAACAGATGCAGAAAATGAACTGCCCGATGATCTGGGAATGCAAGGCTGGTTAACGGACACGACTCATTCATTTGCTCCCACCTGAGTACTTGGTTTTCATGAGTTGTATCTTCAGGAGAATTGGTGCTGTTTTGGTGGGGGAGGGGGCTAGTAAAGCATTAAAATTATGAGTATTTGAAAACTAGCAATGAAGACTGATTAATGGAAACCAGCTAACTTAGAGCTGTATGTCAAACACAGGTGGATTTGAGAATAGAACTGAACGCAAAGGCAACGATGACAAATGACTTCATTTGAGCTCAGCTTTCATTCGACGTGAAAGGGCAACAGTAATGGTGAGTGCAGAAGGACTAAGCAACTAAACCTCTCGGAGCCTCTAAGATGCAGCTCTCAGAGCTGGGGAGACGCTGGAACGGCACTGTGCATTGGAGGTGTCCGGGAAACACGGGGCTCACTCATGCTTCATTCTTCTCTTTCTGCCTGCCACCCAGGGAGGGCAATGCTGAGACTTTTAGCACCACACCCAGGCCCTAATACAGCGTCAGACACAGTACAAGCATCTGTGGGGATAACGAAGGGTAAACACTGATGGCTTTACCTTCTGAGAGTCCCCGTAGAGGCTGGTAGACTACTAGTTGGTGAGGGGAAGATTAGAAGTTTCAGGGGAAGAAAAATGCAGGAAAAGTGCCGTCTTCTAAGATTGGTCTGAATCTAAATGCCTCAATTCAACTAGTGACTGACTATTGGAGATATTTTACTTCATGTCCTCTTTCATATTTGTCAAAGCTCTGAAGTTAAACATACATGGAAACAAGAACTGGCTCTTCTTCAATTTTTGTTGTTGTTCAGTCCCTAAGTCAAGTCTGACTCTTTGCAACCCCATGGACTGCAACACACCAGGTTCCCCTGTTCTTCACTACCTCCCACAGTTTGCTCAGATTCATGTCCATTGAGTCGGTGATGCTAATCATCTCATCTCCTGCTCTTCAATAAGGATTAAGAAAAGAATCAAAGTCACCAGTGTATTCACTGATGAAGTAAAAAAAAATCAAATGACGATGTCTGTCAATCACCTTCCCAACTGCAAGAGTAAGCTGGCATACGATACAGGTTAAATGAAGTAACAAAAGAAGGAAAGTGTGAAGAAAGCAAGAGGAAAAAAAAAATAGACAAAAACAGCACCACAAAGCTATAGATGTTGTCCAGGATTTATAGACTACTAGAACAGAATTAACAGGGTTTAGGAAACATCTCTAATAATTTCATTTTAACAATGGCAAGAGGTTCACTGCAGCTTCACACATCCAGTTCATGATTTTAATATGAACAAGCATCACCTCCTGAGAAAGGAAGCCAAGGAGAACTATATTCTTCTATATTTCTAGAAGTCTAGGGATCTAGAATTAAATGAGATCGGTGAATGAGAACCAGAAATTCATTTTAATTCTAAAAGGAAATCAAGGTCCCAACAGAAAATGTCCCAGGCAATATGACACTCCACAACTGTACTCAAATAATGGCAACATCAAAAATCTATCATGCACAGACATAGAAAACAAACTTATGGTTACCAAAGGGGAAAGGTGTGTGGGGGGGAGGGATAAATTAGGAATTTTGGAGTAACACACACACACTATTTTATATATAAAATAGATAAGCCACAAGGACCTACTATATATCACAGAGAATTATACTCAACATTTTGTAATCATATAGGAAAAGGGGGCTTCCCAGCTGGTGCTAGTGGTAAAGAAACCACCTGCCAGTGCAGGAGACAGAAGAGATGCAAGTTCGATCCCTGGGTTGGGAAGATCCCCTGGAGGAGGGCATGGCAAACAACTCCAGTACTCTTGCCTGGAGTATCCCATGGACAGAGGAGCCTGGCGGGCTACAGTGCATAGGGTCGCAAAGTCGGTCACAACTGAAGCAACTTAGCACATATTTGGGAAAAGAATTTGAAAAAGAATATATATATATTTTATATATACACACACACACATAGACCTGAAACTAAGACAACATTCTAAATCAGCCATAGTTCAATAAAAAAACTAAATACCCACCTCGAAAGTAAAGTAAAAAAAAAAAACTTACTATGAAAACATCAGTTAAAATAATTATCATTTATCAGGCTCTACTCTAAGCATGGTCCCATATAGACTCAGGAATCCGCAAGGTAGGATTCTTTAAAAACAAAATTAAAACTTTTATATTATAAAGGAAGAACCTGAGGCACAAAGAGAGCAACTTTTCTAAGAGCACAGAGTTTAGCAAGCATCAGAAACAGAAGCTGAAGTCAGGTGTGAGGCTCTAAGACAGTACTATTGAAAGGCTCATATTGATTACATTTTCTTCTCTTATAGGGTGCCTATTAAGATGCTTCGAAAAAAGAAAAAATATTTTCTTTGAGTGCCAGAGTTTCAAGATAATTTTCACATTAAAATTTTGAAGAAGTTCCTAGTTGTTTCCCAGGACCCCTTCCTGGCTCAATTTACCTGTATCCATGCTTTCTCTTCTATTAGACTTTAAAGATAATGAATGCATAGCATGGTGCCAAGCAAATGAATTCTCAGTAACTGTTGACAATCAATGAACATAACAGATGTTCAATAAGTGCTCACTGAACTGAGTTCAGTGGAACAAAAAGAAAAGTCTGATCAATTGCATAAGAAAAGAGTAGAATAGGCAGAATAGGCAAAGGAAGCACCATTCCATGTCCAGGAAGGAGAAAAAAAAAGTTAAAGGTTCTGAAACAAGACACCCAGGCTCCAATGTCAAGTCTACATGATCCATCACATCTTTATGCAGCCCAGTCTATCCCACACTCCTCTCAATTTACCTCCACAGAGGTTCCCTCTTCTCTCATCTTAGCTACATCCTTCCATCCCTTCTGGTAGTGGTAGTGTTTCAAAGGAAGGGAAGCAGGTCATATGTAATCACGATGCTCTTCATCTGAACCATTCTCCCGCACCTCCCCAGCTCTGGCTCAGGAAATGAAGACCCAGGCTGGAGCGGGCACCTCAAATCCTCTTCCTCTCCCTTCACTTCAGCAGTCCTCCCCAAGATGCAAATGGTTAGGAAGGCGTGAAATTAGCTCAGTTTGTCAATCAGGGAGCCCAGTTAGACTGTGGCTAAATTCTATCAAATGGAAATGGGAAAAAATTTTTTGAAAATTGAACTAAATGAGGGACTTTTCCTCAGGGCAGGAAAGGTGCCTTTAGCTGACTTCTCACTGGAGTGAAGGTTCACCCATAGCCCCAGGCCTTACTCCTCTGGAGAAGAAAGTGAGGAGGCGGGCCCCAGGCCACCCAAGCGTGAAACACACTCAAGTACACGCTACAGAATCAACTTGTCAGCAGCCTGCTAGTAAGGTACATCACACACCCAACTCTCAGAGTTTTTTCATTTCCAAGAGGTATTTTAACTATCCTTTACTCTGACAGTTCCCATGATGGCCCTGGGGTGGCCATGGAGCAACCTCATCCAAAAAAAAAAAAAGTCTGACTCTTACAGAGGAAGCCAAGAGGGACAAATCCCACAGATTCCAGGGCCACATGCCCTAGAGCAATGCTGGTCTGGCTTCCATCCCCCATCATCTTAGGCCACAGAGGAGAGACACCTGAACCCCACAAGGAAAAAGTATGGCAAAAACATTTCATTTAGCCTCAGAATTGAGGCATTCTCCTCTCTGCACAGGATCACCAGGGAGATGTTATTAAGTATTGGTTAAACAACAACGGTACCAAAACTAGGGGTGCAAATAAAAGGAGATGGAAGCCAAGAGCCTGCCCAGTGCACAACCTTAAAAATTAGCCAGCATCCATTCCACAAGCTCTGAGGGCTACTGCCACTGCCCATAAGGGATGGGGGATAGAGCCAATGGAGTTTTCATTCCCTGCTCAGTTCTCTTCTGTAGCTGGCTCTGAATAAAGTCTTAACCCCACCCCGCTCCATCAACCTTTCTAAAGGTGAAATGAATCACTGAAGCATGGAACAGATTCCATGTGGTCTGTAAAAATGCCCTGTGACTCTTAAAAAACAAGCTTCTATTTAAATTCAAGGGTACAAATGAAAATGAAGTTTAGATAAAAAGGTGGGAAAAAGGGAGAAAGTTAATAATTCAGTCTGTAAGTACAATAAATAGCAAACTCAGCCAAGAAGCACATGAAAAGATGCTGAACATCATTAATCAGTAAGGAAATACAACCAGCGATACAATGAGTGAGATACTCCCTCATACCCATTCACATGGCCATTAGAAAAGAAAAAATAGAAAATAACAAGTGTTGGTAAGAATGTGGAGAAGTTAGAATCTTGTGCACTGTTGGTGGGAATGTAAAATGGCACAGCTGCTATGGAAAAGAGTCTGGTGGTTCCTCAAAACATTAAAAATAGAATTACCATATGATCCAGCAACTCTGTTTCTGGATATATACCCAAAAGAATTGAAATCAGGGTCTCAAAGAGTTATATGTACACCCATGCTCAGAGCAGTACCATTCACAACTGATGGAAGATGGAGGCAACCCAAGTGTCCAGTGACAGATGAATGGGTAACAATATGCAGTCTGTATATATAATGGAATATTATTCAGTCTCAAAAAGGAAGGGCATTCTGACACCTGCTATAACATGGATGAACCTTGAGTACACTATACTAAGTGCGATCAGCAGATCACAAAAGACAAATACTGTATATTTCACTTATAGGAGTACTTGGAGTAATCAGAATCTGAGGCAGACACAGCAGAATGGTGGTTGCTGAGGCTGGAAGGAGGAGGAGGCTCTGGGGTTACGGTTTGATAGGAACAGTTTCAGGTTGGCAAGATGAAGCGTTCTGGAGATGGATGGATGGTGGCGATGGTCACACAGCAACATGAATGGACTTAATGACACTGAACTGTACGCTTTATGATTAAGCTGGTACATTTTGTTATGTGTATTTTACTGCATTTTTTTTAATTGGTAAAAAAAAAAAAAAATTAGTGAACTCAGACTATTTTTTTTCCTCAACGGGGGAAAAAAAAAATCATGCTACTTGGGGACAGAGGAGAGCAATGAAGAAGGAAATCATAAACCGTTCACGTAAAAACAATATACATTTTTAAGCTTTTCAAATTCCAGGCTTAGCTATGGAACAGACCAAACACACATCGACTCCACCCCCCGAAAGACACAAGAAGCCGCTCACCTCACTGAGGTAAATAAAAAAAGAGCAGGTGGACCCATCCACTCCGTATTCTGCGTAGCAGGGATCCGAGCGCCACATATTTTTCATCCACTGAAACAACCAGAGGAGGAAGAGCACTGGTGAGTAGCCATTCACTGAGCGGGCACGTCTGCCTAGAGGCTGTGAGATTCCTCCAGCAGTAAAGCCCAGGAGCGCTGGTGGGGAGGGATGTTTTCTCAAGAGCAGGTGCCTCATAGACCCTGGCATGAGAGTGCCCTCCCGGAGACCTACAGTCGCACCAGCCCCAGCACGGAGCCTGGAAAACAGCACGGGAATCAAGGCAGGAGCACAGTGTGCACTTAAATCCCATATGGGAGCCATTTAAAATGCTCTGGGGCTTGTCTCGCCATCCTAAGTGATGTCTGAACAGAAACTTTTCTCTGAAAGCTACTGAGCAGGGAGTGGTCTCCCCAAGGTTTGGCCACATAAATGCAGTGAAAAACAAACAAACAAACGTCAGAGTGGCCAACAGCGTCTGGGCACTCAACTGCACACGCAAATGTGACATTTAAATAACAATCTGGAGACCTCACAGCTGAGGCCTGGGGACTTGGGAGAAGGGAGCTGGACACTAAATCATGGAAGCCCCTTGTCTTTGGCTCTTGAAGGATCACCCGCTGGAGGATGGGAAAGAGAGGGAAACGCAATTTCAGACACAGCAGGTGCCTGCAATGGCCCAGCTCTTTCAGTCTGACCAGTTAGTCACTGTTGACTAACTCCATGGAGCTGGCATAAGCAGGGAACGGTTGTCATGGCCACAGCCCCAAACTGGCAGGGCTGATACACCCCTTACATGACTTCCTTAAAGAGGGCTCGATCACCCATCTGCATTGCTGGGGAGGAGAGGAGAGGGGAGGGGAAGCCAGGGGCTGTCAGTGCAGGTCGAGGAGGAGGGGGTACATGGATATCACTCTTGACTTACCTTGATTTTCCCCTCGCAATGGGGGTAGCCATCCATAGGAGGCAATACACATTTTTCTTGAGCTCCATTAATGATATCTGAAAAAGAGGAAAAGAACAAAGGATACCATCAAGTTTATGGCAAGTGTGGGGCAGAAAGAGAAACAGAAAAGAGAAGTCTATCCTGGGAGCCACGTTGGCTCTGACCCCTCCAGCTGGTGACATGCTGACTGGTCTGCAGTGAGGACTTGACCCAACCACAGCCAGTCTCCAGGGTGGTCAGAAACCTGTGATGGGTGAGGCCAAGTCTGAAAGGAAGAGTCAGGCCAACCATAGTGATTACTTAGAAACTCGCAACTGTGAAACCGAGAAAACAAACAAGTGGGCGGGGGTGAGGGGTGCAGGAAAGGAAGCCAGGAGATTAGGAGGGTCCCTGGGTCAAGCCAGGCTGGGCCACGAGGACAAACTGAGGCCACGAGCAGCTTCATGAACACGTGTGCTTGTCACTTACGGAACTGAAAACAGTGGTGCAGATGAACTTATTTACAAAACAGAAATAGACTCACAGATACAGAAATCAAACTTACAGTTACCACAGGGGAAAGTGGGGGGTGTAGTGGAGGAATAACTTAGGAGTTTGGGATTAACAAGTACATACTACTATATATAAAATAAATAACCAAGTCTTACTGTTACAGCACAGGGAAATATACTCAATATTTTATAATAACCTGTAAGGGGAAGGAATATGAAAAAAAATATATATATAAAAGAGAAACCATTTTCCTATATATCTGAAACTAATGTAACACTGTAAATCAACTATACTTCAATAAAACAAAACACACAAGTGCCTGAGCTGAGGCAGCCCAGGAGAGAGAGAGGTGAAGGTGTACAGAGGAGCAGAAAGCCCCAAGATGCTTGTGCAAGGTACAACTTCTAACAGACCCGGTTCTTATATTTCCACCAAGATCTCCTTATTCTTCCAATCTTTCCTCCCAATAAACTCCCTTTCTATCAGCAAGCTCAAGTGGACTCCTATTCCTTGTAACTACAGAATCAAAACTAAAAAGAATGCCCTCCAGAAGCTTACAGTTAAGTGATAGACAGCAGACAAACTGGTCAACAACTGAACAGTAGCTTAAAAGGCCTTATATTAGGGAGGGCCAGGGAAGGATGCCCATACCAGTCTCTAAGCATCAGAGAAGACTTCCCGCACCCAGAGACATCTCGGCTGAGATGTGAAGGTGCAGGAATGAGCCAGGTAGGGGGACATGGTAAAGACGCTGTTCAGCGAAACGTCCACATGGAGGACCTGATCTGATGAGAGTGAATGAGGGTGAGGTACTGAGATGCGAAGAGCTGACTCACTGGAAAAGACCCTGATGCTGGGAAAGATTGAAGGCAAAAGGAGAAGGGAGAGGATGAGATGGTTAGATAGCATCACCCACTCCATGGACATGAAATCTGAGCAAACTCCAGGAGACAGTGAAGGACAGGGGAGCCCCGAGCGCTGCAGTTCACGGGGTCGCAGAGTTGGACATGACTTAGCGACTGAACAACAACAACTGAGAGTCAGGCAGGACCCAAACCAGAAAGGCCACGAAGACTCCGGCCTCTGTGCTAAGGGCATGGCTGGTGGAGCACTGGAAAATTTTAAGGAGAAGATAATTATGATCAGGCTTTTGTTTAGGAATGATCATTTTAGTTGGAAATTAGGACACTCCTAAACCTACATGCTTCTCTTCTGGGACCAACTATATTTTCCAGACACACTTGGAAAATGTCCCCATTTCTCACTGCTGACCATTTTCAATTCAAAGTACTGGTCAGACATTAGATCCCAAACTACAATGTCATTTGACAGTGGTATTTAAACAATGTTGATGGCTGCTAGGGCTAAAACAGAAGTCAGTGCAAAGAGAAATTTTAGTTGTACCTGTTCCTTGAAATTCACTTCATCTGAGAGTCTAAAACAGAAACCCCAGACCTCCTGATTGAGCCTTTTCAATGAGCATTCTACCTGCTAAGGATAACTAGAGCGTAAAATCAGTATCTTCCTTATCATAGGTTGGAGGCTGTCAGTTAGTTGATAACATAAAAAACACTTAGCTTGTTGGAGTCTTTGTTTTCCCATCTGTAAAATCAGAATCACTGCACTTCTATTTCATGTAGGTCTTATTAAATAAGTTAACATTTGTAAAAAGCCTGGTTGGCACTCCTGTCGGCTGGTATCAGAGACCACGGCAGGTGCTTAAGAGTTGGCATTTGCTGTATAATTCCACACAACCTTCAATCGCTATATCCAGGAAAGCAGTGTTTCAAATGCACAGCTGCTTCTGGAAATGAATTCTCTTTGTTTTTAAAATAACCGCAGGCTTGAATGGTGGATCTCCCGAAAATTCCCCTTCTGTCTCACTCGCACGGCGACAGCCAGCTCCAGTATCCTCAGACAGATGGGCTGCCTTACCAAAAAAGAAAGATGCTTTCCAATGACTACTGCTCCAATGACTAATTCCAATTTTGCTCACATTCAACAAGCAAATAAGAGGCAGCACAGGTTCCGAGAAACTAAGCAGAGTCTAGAACTGCTGAAGTTTGTGGGTAACTGAACATTTAAGGGATCCTTAGAGATCAGTAGGCTTCCCAGGTGGTGCTAGTGGTAAAGAACCCCCCTGCCAATGCATGAGACATAAGAGACTCAGGTTCAATCCCTGAGTTGGGAAGATCCCCTGGAGAAGGGCATGGCAACCCACTCCAGTATTCTTGCCTGGAGAATCCCATGGATAGAGGAGCTTGGTGGGCTGCAGTCCATAGAGTTGCAAAGAGTCGGACAAGACTAGAGCGACTTATCATGCATGCATGCATTAGGGGTCAGTACCTCTCTTTCGTTACACACAATAGGGATTATTCTAGTTCTGGATGTTTGGAGCCAGAAGTTACTGCAACTAAATGAGTTGGAGGTATGCTTGTGTGGGGCAAAGAGAAACCACCAGGTGATAAAATTAACCAGCAGGTCCATGAAGGGTGCAGGCAAAGCCTGGTTGCTGGCAGTGTGGGTCCACTTCATCTAAGAGTTTCAAGGAAAAAAACTATGTTATGCCAACTTTTTCTGCAAAGGGCTAGACAATAAATATTTAAGGCTGGGCAGGCCACATGGTCACTGGGATGTAGCCGTCACAACAGGGGGAATGGCATGATGTGTGTGGCTGTGTTCCAATAAAACTTTATTTACAAACACAGGTTCAGACCCTGGTATTTGCTATGCTAAGAGAACCCCCAAAAGAGGATCCTCGCTTCTTCAAAGACCTGCTGAACTGACGTTTTAAAGGACATCTGCAGGTACTCTCCTGCCAGGTGTGCCCTTCCTCCTTTAAAACTGAGTTGGAGCATCCATCCTCACCTGAAGAAAGCTGAGATCCTCCCTCCCTATCCCTATGTTCAATCAAGACTGAGTTAGGATTGAGGGCTGCCTCTTCAGCTCCTGGCCCTCCCATGGCAGTGAGCAATCCTGTTCTCTTTTTTGCATCTGTCCACCCCCTTTCCTAGGACATCAGAACATTGTGGGAAGGTTATATCTTTCTGCTCCATCACCAGGCATTCAGCGAGTGCTGCTGGACTGAATGAACACTCACATGTTCTGCCTGACCCCCACCTCCCCCACTGCCACATACACACACATCTGACACTTTGGATCAAGGAGAAGGAGACTAAGCTGAGACCTCAGTGTTTTTTATTTCTCTACTAAGCAGCAGTGTGTCAGCTAATCCACCAGGGGCTTCCCTGGTGGCTCAGAGATTAAAGCGTCTGCCTCTAATGCGGGATACCTGGGTTCGATCCCTGGGTCGGGAAGATCCCCTGGAGAAGGAAATGGCAACCTGCTCCAGTATTCTTGCCTGGAGAATCCCATGGACAGAGGAGCCTGGTGGGCTACAGTCCGTGGGGTCGCAAAGAGTCGGACACGACTAAGCGACTTTAACTAACTAACTAACTAAGCAGCAGTGTGTCAGCTAATCCAACAGGGCTTCTCTGCATTTCCATGATCTTAGGAGGGCTTTTTTCGCTATTTGTTACACAGTGATGGGTTTGAATAGATAGCAGCTTCCAAAAGTGCAGTTTGTGGCTGAAGGCTCTGAGGTAGCCGGGATCTGTGAAAGGGAGACACAGGAAGTGCCAGCCTTTCTTCTGAGCATGGGGTTGAAATGCTCCCAGAATCCGACCACCAGTAAATAACCTGAACAAGACCCTTCCACTACCCCCCAGGCCCTGAGGAGTCTCAGCACACCTCACAGGGCAGTTCCCCATCTTGCTTCCATCACGAGGACAAAAACCCAATGAATCATGTTTTTATTAGATTTTTCTAATAGAAACAGAAGACTTTTCTACCTCTGGAAGAGCCTCCAATCTCAGTTTAGTCCAGTCACTCAGTCGTGTCTGACTCTTTGTGACCCCATGGACTGCAGCATGCCAAGCTTCCCTGTCCATCACCAACTCCCGGAGCTTGGTCAAACTCATGTCCATCAAGTTCATGATGCCATCCAACCATCTCATCCTCTGTCACTCCCTTCTTCTCCTGCCTTCAATCTTCCCCAGCATCAGGGTCTTTTCAAATGAGTCAGTTCTTCGCATTGGGTGGCCAAAGTATTGGAGCTTCAGCTTCAGCGTCAGTCCTTCCAATGAATATTCAGGACTGATTTCCTTTAGGATGGACTGGTTTGATCTCCTTGCAGTCCAGGGGGACTCTCAAGAGTCTTTTCCAAACCACAGTTCAAAAGCATCAATTCTTTGGTGCTCAGCTTCCTTTATGGTGCAACTCTCAAATCCATACATGACTACCAGAAAAACCATAGCTTTGGCTAGATGGACCTTTGCTGGCAAAGTAATGTCTCTGCTTTTTAACATGACTACTTTTCAAGGGGCATTTAGCTTACTGCTCATGAGGCCCCTCCAAAAAAGGAGACAGGATTCTGCCAAGATATGTTACTAGAAGGTTCTTCCTGCTGTTTTCCCTACCCTCCCCCACATGTCAAATTGTTTTTTTAATGGTGAAAGGGCAAGGTACTAATATAAAATGCAAATGTAAAATAAGATGCTAATGCAAGCAAAGAAACTCAGCTCTTACTATTGTTCAGGATTCGGTTTAATTTCTCACCGTCATAACCAGCCCAAGTAGTGCCCCGCACTGAAAACATCACGTCTGAACTGATTCTATGGTGCTGTCAACCAGGTATTAGAAAAAAGGCAGGATATCTAGGTGTGAAAACTCTGTTGTTTTATCAGAGTAGTAAGAGGTCAAATATTAGGCGGAATCTAAGAGAACAGTTTTATTATCAAAAATGCTCACCACTCAGGAAGAGCACATGCACTGCAGGAGAAGTGACAGAAGACGCCATAAACACATCCAGAGCGAGGTGTTCCTGTCAAGCGTGGAAACAGATTCTCCCCAACAGCCCCAACATGTGTATACAGATTGAGAGAGACACAATGGGATTTCAACTATACATTTGGAAGTGACAGAGACCAAGAGATATGGAACCAGGCAGATAGATGTTTTTAACTCATGCTTTTCTCTGCCCCAGGAAAGAAGGAAAGTGGGAGAGAATGGGGTGGAAGTAAATGGTGAAGACAATCTCAGCGGGATGATGACAACAGAAAAAGGGTGATTCAGGAAATGAAGGTGGATGATCGAGACCTCTCAAGATATATGACCAGCCTTTTGAAAGTGCCGGTACACATATTATCACATTTTACACTCACCACATCCTCCTGAACAAGGAAGACAATTACCTTATCTTATGGTTTGGAAAGAAGCTTCAAAATCCTCAGCATCTACCTCCAAACTCAGCCCACAGTTACTTGGAATTTCTCCCCAAAGCCTGTGGCTTCTTGCCATGTGCTGAGATGTCAAAGCTGCATCCTTGAAAGACATGGTCTGTATCCTCGAGGAGCTCCCCAGGGCTTGAGGAGCAACCACATACAGCAGAGCGAGGCACACATCAGTGGAACCCCATCCCCAGATAAACCTCCTGAAAGGCTGGACAGCCACCCTTTGGCTAGCCCCCACCTACTGCCGGGCACCCTGGCAACTCTGCAGAATTTTTTTTAAACAAATAAATGAACTACCGTTACAAAGGGATCAAGAGCCTCAGTTTCAGAGAAGTGCAGGGAGAAGGAGAATGAGCCACAGAAGAAAGGGGGTGAGCAGTCCCCACTGGGAATCCCTAAACCAGAAACTCTGAGTTCCAGACCACACACTAAACAAGCTGAAGGAATCTGAGTTCCACATGAGGAAAACGACAGAAGGAGCAGCAGTGAAAAAAAGATTTGTTTCCTATGCAGAGAGGGAGGAAGTGGACCCATTCCCTGCGTGAATTACTGATATTCATGCCTTATCAGTATTTAAAAAGAGAGGCTTATAGTTTTGTGAGATATGATCTTCATGAGTTCTGTGCTAACTGTCCTGATGCATTCACAAACCAAGCACAAACACTGGGCACCACACAAGGAAACCTTTATCTTTTAACTGCGCAGTTCAATGCACATACATGGAGATGCTGTTGTGTTTTTAAACGATCAACCCTGCAGCATCATAAAACACTCACCTACTCAAATTCACATTAACTTAATGATAACCATTGCTCATTTTGAAGGACAAAAGTGATCCAGAAATATAGTTATAAAAAGAAGCTCATAACAAGAGTCTGGCAGCCAGGTGTCACTCTGAATCTGATTCTATCAATGCTTGTGGGTGGTACCACCTGTAAGAAAGTCAGCTACAAGCTTCTGGTTGATGATGATAAAGTGAGGACACGGAGGGGAAGGGAGTGGATGTGTGGGGAGGTGGAGGCTGAGGAGGAGGTGGGAGAAAAGAAGAGAGGTGTGTTTGTAAGTGAGCCCCACACAGAAGATAGTTATTTCAGAATGAAAGCTGACCCTCCCAAGAGAGCCTCCTTTGTGAAGGCTCACTTTTCTGAGTATTAATTATAGCAAAGGCAACATGTGTTTTGAAGTGGCATTTCTTTTTAAGAACTTGTAAAACACGGTGTCATTAATTTTTTAATCTAGAACTCAACAGGCATCGATAGGTGAAGTGTTTCTGATTTCCTTACCATCACTATTTTAACAGAAAAGGGGGAAAAAGAAAGAAAAAGTGTTTAGAAGCCTCTCAGAAACCTCAAAAAACACGAGCATCTGTCCACCTCCGGAAGTTTTAGGAAACCTCGTTCAACCTCCTCGTCCAGTTCTGTTGCCAGCAGCTCAGATAACCATCTTCATGAGTGAGGGCTCGATCCGCCCAAAGGTACCCCACGCATATTTCCTCTTAAAAGATAAAGGGTCTCCAGTGATCTGCTTTGTGTGTGAGACAAGGAAGTGCTTCTCTGGGAACACCTGATAGGAACACACGGCCCCAGTTATCAGATGGCCCCTGCAGGGAGCCCACGTGAGCACTGCGCCAGCCGGGAGCCGACTCCAGCTTTGTGCTCAGCCTGGAGACCAGGCTCTTGCCAGCACCTCTATCAGCTGGCCTCGTGTCAGGAGTTAATAGCAATAAATCGGACAGAAATCAGCCATGGTGAAATGTAATCTCCCATTAAAGGTGACCTCACCAGTCATTCTCAGCTTGGCAAATATTCATTCAGGGCCACTTTATATCTGCATTATGAAAAAGTGATTTAATTTCTATAACTGAATCATGTACACATATTCCAGACCCAGGGCCCACAGGAACAGGAAACTCTCTGCCCCCTGAAGGAGCTGGGGCAGTCATGATGGGTAATGGGGCATGACACACTCAGACTCCCAGGGATGGACAATGAGCTCCTTGAGAAGGCTTGTCTGCGTTTTGTTGGTTTTGTTTGGCTTTTCAGCCCAAGAAGCTAGAAATGCAATCACTGTACCAAAGAATTTCAGAGTTGCAAAGGACTTTCTGAAGCCACATTAGTAAGCTGTTGACTTTTCCTGATTCACAAGAATGCATTGAGTGATGAAGTGCCTTCCTTATTCAGTGATTTAACAAAATTCACTAATTACCTCCCATGCACAATGCATTCTGAAACCCTGACCTCTGTCTTCTAAGTCAAGATTGTTTCCACTTCTGGCTTTTGGTATTAAAAGGCACACCACCACCAGTATATTCATGTTCTACTCTAGAAATCTGAACAGTCAACACTGAAGAATAAAATGACCAATTTTCACTTGTCTCTGAATAAGTACTCCAAGGGCCTCATGGACTTGCTAAAAACCCGGAGCTACAGTATTGCACATGAAGAAATGCTATAGGCATAATGGAAGTCAATAGGAAAATCACATTTGATGAAGTTTTCCAATTATGCACAGCTTTTCAAGGATGGTATTAATGTGTAAAAAGAAAGAAATTGTGAGGACTATGAAAATACATTGCCAAGTATAATCAATGTCAAAATTTCAAATCACAGTAATAGCTAAATAAACCTATATTATTTACGTTTTCTTCTGTTACACCCTGTCATTTGTTATTAATATTTATTTTTGCAGGATTTCTACCTAATTAAGCTTTTAAGCTAACATTAATAAGGTTTCATCTTTTGTTGGTAAACAGAATTAAAAAGAAGGTCTAGGATTGGCATCTAGGATTAAGATTCTCAGTACAATGAGGTATCACCTCACACCAGTCACTGGCCATCATTAAAATAATAAGTGCTACAAATAATAAATGCTGGAGAGGGTATGGAGAAAAGGGAACCCTCCTACACTGTTGATGGGAATGTAAACTAACGCAACCACTATGAAGAACGGTATGGAGGTTCCTTAAAAAACTAAAAACAGAGCTACCACATGATCTTGCAATCCCACTCTTGGGTATATATCTGGAAAAAACCATAATTTAAAAAGAGAACATGAACTCCAATGTTCATAGCAGTACTGTTTACAATAACCAAGACATGGAAGCAACTTCAGTGTTCACTGACAGATGAATGGATAAAGATACGGTGCATGTATACACACCATTAAAAAGAATGAAATAATGTCATTTGCAGGAACATGGATGGACCCAGAAATTCTCATACCAAGTGAAGTAGGCCAGACAAAGAAAGTCAAATATCATATGATATCGCTTCATGGGAAATAGATGGGGAATCTGTCAGACTTTATTTTTTTGGGCTCCAAAATCACTGCAGATGGTGACTGCAGCCATGAAATTAAAAGACGCTTACTCCTTGGAAGGAAAGTTATGACCAAACTAGAAAGCATATTGAAAAGCAGAGACATTACTTTGCCAACAAAGCTCCGTCTAGTCAAGGCTATGGTTTTTCCAGTGGTCATATATGGATATGAGAGTTGGACTGTGAAGAAAGCTGAGCACCAAAGAATTGATGCTTTTGAACTGTGGTGTTGGAGAAGACTCTTGAGAGTCCCTTGCACTGCAAGGAGATCCAACCAGTCCATTCTGAAGGAGATCAGCCCTGGGATTTCTTTGGAGGGTATGATGCTGAAGCTGAAACTCCAGTACTTTGGCCACCTCATGCGAAGAGTTGACTCATTGGAAAAGACCCTGATGCTGGGAGGGATTGGGGGCAAGAGGAGAAGGGGATTACAGAGGATGAGATGGCTGGATGGCATCACTGACTCGATGGATGTGAGTCTGAGTGAACTCCAGGAGGTGGTGATGGACAGGGAGGCCTGGTGTGCTGCGATTCATGGGGTCGCAAAGAGTCGGACATGACTGAGCGACTAAACTGAACTGATCACTTATATGTGGAATCTAAAAAAAAAAAAGAATTTACTTACAAAACAGAAACAGACCCAAAAACATAGAAAACAAACTTATGGTTACCAAAGTGAAAGGTAGGGGAGATAAGTTAGGAGACTTGGATTGGCATGTGCACACTACCATATATAAAATAGATAACCAACAAGGACCTACTGAAGGACACAAAGGACTCTACTGAATATTTTTTAATAACCTATCAAGGAAAAGAATCTGATATGTGTGTGTGTGTGTGTATATATATATATATATATATATACATATATCTGTATATATTCATACATATATATGACTGAATCCTAAATCACTGTTCTGTGTACCAGAAAGTAACACAACATTGTAAATTGACTACACTTCAATGAAATAAATTTTTTAAATAATTAATTAAAAGATTCTAGGAGGGGCAGGGTTCATAAGAATGTTGTATGTGTGCACTCATGCACACACACACCCTATTCTGATATGCCCCCAGGTACTGCTTCTGATAAATCATGTCAGATTCCTCGGAATTCACACCTAGGACCCCATATGCATAGTGGGCAGAAAACAGCTAGGGTTAAACACTTGCCAGTGACTTAAAAAAAAAAAAAAAAAAAGCTCATCATTGTTAATCATCAGGGAAGCTCAATCAAAACCACAAAGAGATATCACTATTCCCACTGCAATGGCTAGAATAAAAAATTCAGGTCATAACAAGTGTTGGCAAGGAGAAATCAGACCCCTTAAGTACGTTTGATAGGAATCTCAGATGATGTAAACTATCTTGGAAAGCAGTCTAGCAGTTCCTTAACAAGTTAAACATGGAGTTACCATTTGACCCAGCAATTCCACTCCCAGGTAGATAGATATCCAAAACAAAAGAAGACCTTAGACCCGTACAAAAGTTTACAGCAGCATTAATCACAAGAGCCAAAAGTTAAACACCGAAACAATCCAAACGCTCACCAATGGATGAATGGTTAGACAAAACACAGTGTATCCATACAACAGGGTATCATTCATCCACAAAGGGAATGAAACACCGATTCATCCCACAACATGGATGAACCTTGAAAAAGTAAGCTAAGTGAAGGAGGCAGTCACAAACGACCACACATTACATGAAAGGTCCAGAAGACACAAATCAACAGAGACAGAAAGTAGCTTAGTGGCTGCTTAAGACTGGGGGAAAGGGAGGTTAGGGGTGTGGGGGCAGGTTGTAGGTAATGATAACTAACTGGTACAGAATCTTTTTTGAGGTGATAAAAATGTTCTATACTCAATTGTGGCAATGGTTGCGCAACTCTGTGAATATACTTAAAACCTTTAAATTATACTCTTTAAAAAGGCAACCTGTAGGGTATACAAATTATATATCAATAAAGCTGCTAAGAAAACCCCAAAATCCCTGCCACTGACTCATTCAACAATCACTGCACCTAAATGAGTACCTGTGATGCTTTTAGTCCCATCCTAAGATGTATACTGGGGTTTCCCTGGTAGCTCAGCTGTTAAAGAATCTGCCTGCAATGCAGGAGGACCCCGGTTCGATTCCTGGGTTGGGAAGATCCACTGGAGAAAGGAAAAGGCTACCCACTCCAGTAATCTGGCCTGGAGAATTCCATGAACTGTCCATGGGGTCGCAAAGATTTAGAAATGACTGAGCAACTTTCACTTTCACTTTAAGACTATACAGAGGAACACAAAGTAATCTTTACCTTGAAGGAGCCTAGAATACACCTAATACTTGGCCATCAGAAAAGGCAGGTGGCAGCCTGGTGCACTGGAGAATAAAGGACCGCAGATGGCCTTATAAAGGTGGCAGTGGCCTGGACTTGGCAGCCAACCGCCATTTCTCTAGTCTCATCTCCCTCTACGTCACAGTAACAGAGTTTTAAGCTGAACCCCTGGCTGGCCAGGTAGGGCCTCTGTTGCATCTAGATGTGACCATGACTATGCTCAGGCCAAGGAGAATGAGAGGGAGTTACAGAGCTACAGGACTGGCCTGAGGTTGGCCAGGCCACGTTTGCAGTTCTGATCCCCTCCCTGTGGGCTGGAAGACAGATCTGTGATGACTCAGCAACATGGGAGGGATGGGGAATCTCGAAAGGCAGTGTGTGGACAAGAGCTACCTGGGAGGCCTGACTGTTGGCTGCTGGATTATCATGTGAGAGAGAAGACACTCTGTCTCACCGAAGCACCGTGTTTGGGTCTCTTCATTACAGCAGCTTAGTTTGTTCCTGAAATAAGCCCCAGGCAAGTGGGATTTCAGTCGAGCTTCAAAGCAGAAGTAGGAGTAGACAGGAGGGAAAAAGGAAGATGATCACTGCGTAAAACAGTGATGAGGACAACCAACACAGACTGAGCACCGACCAAAATCCATGCGTGTGAGCATCCCACTTAATCCTCACAGTGACTTGAGAGCTAGTAATACATACAGCATCCCCATTCTACAGCAGAGGACACTGATGCCCAGAAAGACTGACTAACTTGGCCAAGGTCACAGAATAAATCTGCCCTTCCATGCACCCTCCAGAGATTCTAATAGTCTGTGGAATGGTTTGGTGTGGAATGGTTTGGTCACTGCGCTTTTTTATGCTCCATTCACCTAAGGTGATTTTGATGGGCAGTTACTGTTGAGAAACAATAGAATAAATAGGGAAGTAAGATGGGTACCCAGAAAAAGAGGAAAGGCTGGAAATGGAAAACAGATTTTTACCTCCTGTTTTAACCCCAAGTGTCCTACTGAGATAGCAAATCCACCCCTCAGTGGGTGAGAGCAATCCATCCACCATCAATGTCTGAGACGGTATGGGAGAGGGGAAGGGGGTCAGTCTGGCTAGAGCAGTGACCTCAGAGCAGGAAGAGACAGGCTGGAAAGACAAGCCGGCATCACACCTCCCAGAATCACAAATTTCCCACTGTGGGAACACACTGCATACACTTCGGGCATGCGTGCAGTGGCACTGGGGAAGAAAGGCAGTCTTTGAGGAGAGAAGCAACACCCTGAAAAAAGTGAAATCCAAGGAAAAAGCAAAGCAACAGGCATGTGCAGGATGAAAATTTGATCCTGTGGACTTCATCAGCATCAGGTCTTTATAGTTGAGTAGAGTTTATCTTGAAAGTTGTAAACTGTCTAGGAGCGGAAAGCTGTCTTTGCTGGTAAGGAAGCGCATGCTATTTTTCCAACACGGGGTCTTGAAAGATAATTATGAATGCTTAAGCCCTTCTTTGATTTATAGCCATTTCTAATGCCATTCTTCTTCCATTTACATTTAATGAAATTCTCATTGATGCCTACTTGGCAGGTAGGGGTAAATTCTTCTCAAATTTTCAAATGTTTTCCAAAATGATGTGGCATAAGCCTCTCAAGTTGTAAAATGATAAATATCTGTCTTCTGACTATAGTTAACACTGCTGTGTGGTTTATCTCAAAGTTGCTAAGGGAGGAGATCTTAAAAGCTCTCATGACAAGGGGAAACAAAAAAACACCTTTTTTTTTCCCCTCTCCAGCCTTTTTTTCTTATTGGAGAAGATGGATGGATGCTAACTAAATTTACTGTGGCAATCATTTTGCAATATTATGTAAGTCAGGCCTCCATGCTGTACACCTTAAACTGACACAGCGCTGTATGACGGTTGTATCTCAATAAAACAAAGGAAAACATTGGTCTTGTCTATGCTTCAACTAGTAGATCAATCCTCTCATCAAATGCTATCTTCCCACCCCAACCACCATACTATGTGCCTTCTCATTATGAGGCAACCTGCGTCTGGAACTGACACAGCAAAACATTCCAAGAGAAAGCAGCCCGCCATGTCCTGGTGTTTGAGTGCTTGACCACATTGCACCCCAGCAGTGGAAACGGTAGAAAAGGTGAGTAGAGATTCTGTGCTGGAGAGGACTGAGGTATCTAAGAGATTGCCACTGGGATTAATGCTCAGTTTCTTACCATTAGGCAGGTTACTGGACCTTTCTGAGCCTGTTTCTTCATGCGACAGATGGAGTCAGTAAAACTTGCTAACACCTGAGTTACCACCTTTACTGTGTCAGGTATAGCCCCTGGCACTCATTTACTGTCTCACATCATCCTTAGCCTTCAAAGTCAAATAAGAAATGCCGGGGGAGATAGAGCTGTAAGAAAGAGAGATGTGTATGTTACACTGAAATATCACATGCTAGCTCTCGTTCACTCAATTCGCCTATTTGTAAAATATACTTGTTCTACGGTCCCTATATCTCTGTGTCGTTACACGTCTCTGATTCATTTTAATGTCACAGTGCTTGGTGGGGTGTGAGATACAGCCAGTGACTAAAATGCTTTGGATTTATGGAAGGAAAAAAGTTCAAAGTCTTTTTAAATGAACAGCACAAAGGATATACTGTATACTCTAAGAGCTCTGGGACTGGAAGATAGAACTGAGTGTGCAATATGATTTAGGCAATCAGCATTCTTTTCATGCATAAATCTACCTATATTTATCTCCATGAAGTATCATATTCTATAAATTTGTACTTCATTTCCACTATCTTTTCTTCTGCAACAAAATGTTCTTTGGCATTTTAAGTAACAATGTAAGGGACATAAAATATTCCATGTGGCTATTATGTATCCAGTTATAATAAATGGACATAACAGTCACTAAATTGGGAGAATGTCACTTTTATGCATCAAAAAAAGTTATAATGGTATTGTATATCCAGAAAAAATAGTTTCCATATATAATACTTTAAAAAATAAGATAAATGTGGTTTGCAGCAACATAGATGGACCTATGAAGTAAGCCAGATGGAGAAAGATAAATATCATATGATATCATTTATATGTGGAATCTAAAAAAACAAAAAGATTCAAAAGAACTTATTTCCAAAACAGAAAGAGACTCACAGACATAGAAAATCCATTTGTGGCTACTAAAGGGGAATGGTGTGGTGGTGGGAGGGGGGAAGCGGTGGGAGACAGGGATAAATTAGGAGTTTGGGATTAATATATTCTTGCCTGGAGAGTCCCTATAGACAAAGGAGCCTGGCCGGCTACAGTCCACGGGTTGCAAAAAGTTGGACATGACTAAGCGATTAAGTATAGTAGTACTATATATAAAATAGATAAACAATAAGGACCTACTGCAGAGCACTGGGAACTTTACTCAATATTTTTTAATAACCTATAAGGGAAGAGAATCTGAAAAAGAATGTATATAGTTGTATACACCTCAATAAAAAAGTACTAAATAAAAAAATAATTCAGACATTCAAATAAAAAATAAGATATACTACTGACAGATTTTAATGCTTTCTCAGCTGTTAACTTAGATTCAAGAAAGATTAAATGGGAAGTAGATGGCAGACATTAAAAATTCCAGACTTGCAAAATTCTCAAGTTGGGAGCCTTAAGGCAAGTTTCACACCTACTCTCCTTTTTCAATAAACAGGAGAGGGCTTTTCATAATGTCCCTCTTTTCACATGCAGCTTACTGTAACAGCCACATGTCCCTGACACTTAAAGAATATACAAATCTTCCGTCTCCCCTCCAACAACAAATACTTCTATTTTTCTTCTAAAACACAGTTAAGCACAGATCACACATTTCTAACTATTCGTATCAAACTGTCAAAGTGTTTGGAGTTTGAATTTTGCTAAGTAAAAGAAATGTACACACAGTATATGAATGCGTGTATTCTCTGTTGAAACTAAAGTAGAAAAGCAAGCAATACGGAATTAATAATTAGAGAAGATTGACTATGTGTGTTAAGTCGCTTCAGTCGTGTCTGACTCTGTGCTACTCTACAGACTGCAGCCCGCCAGGCTCCTCTGTCCATGGGATTCTCCAGGCAAGAACACTGGAGTGGGTTGCCATGCCCTCCTTCAGGGGATCCTCCGGACCCAGGGATCTAACTTGCATCTCTTAAGTCTACCTGCATTGGCAGACAGGTTCTTTACCACTAACGCCACCAGGGAAGCCCATCCCTAGGCTATTTTGATTGTACAAACTACTAGAAACTACTGTTCTCCCCCTTCACACAAGGCCCCCTTTGAACCACCTGTCATAAGCCTTTTTGTAGCTGTTGGTAAAGACAGGAAGTATGATTGGACATCAAACATCTACAGGCAATGAGCAAGTTCTTTGATTACCCTTTTAATGGGAGATCAAGATAAATTTTTTCATTCACTCATATGAACTGAGTTTTTCCTTTTCTTTTGGTTGCTTGGTTATAGCCTCTCTCCTCGCTTTTTAGCATGGAAAAATAAATTGTAAATTAATTTAGAATCAAGATGACACCCTGATAATAAGTTTTAGGTACTACAAAAAGAGGCAGAGTGAGAACAAAACACCACAAAAAAAGAAGCTTAAGGTCTACAATATTGAGAACACCCTCCAGTGCATCAAACCTTTGAGTACATGTTAGAAGACAGGCTGAGAGCTACTTAATTTTTAGGTCCATTTGACTTATCCAGAGTTGCATGAAATCTGCAAGCCCCCTGGCACACCACATACATGCTATGCCTGCTAGATATGTCCTTGGCTAGGGGGTTGTCTCTCAAAAACCAAGTTGTCTTATAACCTAATTCCTATCTCTCCTAGCCTTTAATAGGTTTTTCTTCTTGTGGAAAGGAAACATGTCTGCTTAAGACCATATAAATTTGGACAATGGTACTTAGCTTGAGAAATTGCGAGGCTAATGGGCATATACTTAAACATTATGTCTTACCCTGAAATGCTAGTCATCTACTCAATAGAAAACATTAGTAAATACACGAACACAAGTTCTCTCTAGTATGAAAAATGATTTTCAACGGCCTAGGAATCTGTTTCAGGAAGTAGGAAAGTTGGTTTTTGAGTCAGTTCTTTGCCAGTGGTGACCCTCTGGCAGTGGGATTACCTGAACGTCTTCACCTAAGGACCCACGCCACCATGTCAGTATCCACAGCAAACTGCACTTACCCACTCGCTCTCCAGTCATGGTGTCTAGGAGAGGGAGAATCCTCATTAAAAACACATTCTCCTTGTCAACGTAGAAATGGAGGTTATTGCATCAAAATATAGAGAGCTGGCAGGCATACATACCAAAAGGCAGGGGAAAGTGAGAGCAAGGATAAGAAATAGCTCAGATAATTTGCTGGCCAGGCACACTCCTGAACCGTACTACTTGTGCAAGAACTATGGGATCAACTTAACTTGGGACTCTTTATAAAGCAAGGCTGAGAAATCATACATTGGCAACGGTAGAGAAGCTTATATAGGAATAACCTTCCCACAGATAATATTTATAAGACAATGAAGAGTAAGGAAGAAGGGCAAAACCAGAAGGAGTTGGAACCTTAAAAGAAAGGGCCTACACTGGATGAAGGGACTCCCAGGTGACACCAGTGGTAAAGAACCTGCCTGCCAGTGAAGGAGAGGCCGTAGATGCGGGTTGGACCCCTGGGTTGCAAAGACACCCTGGAGTAGAAAACAGCAACACATTCCAGTATTCTTGCTTGGAAAATTCCACAGACACGGGAGCCTGGAAGGCTACAGTTCATGGGGTTGCAAAGAGTTGGACATGACTGAGCAACTGAGCACACTGGATAAGACCCACATTCAACAGCTTTGTCTGGAGGGGACTCTGGGTGGTGGCGGGATCACTAGAAGGTTAAGCAAAAGGTTACAGTCTTAGGATTAAGTTTGGGAAATCAGGATAGCAAAGAAACTGAAGTAGGATGTTTCCATAAAGAAGGAACCAAAGAAGGGGAGCCCCCAAACTAGCATATAAACTACCTTAAAATCCTTGAATGACCCTATCACTGAGCATTTGTCTGGGAGAGTCCAAGGAAAGCTCTAAAGGCAGTCAGAGATTCAGCTGCTGCTTGCTGCTGAGCAATCAGAGTTTGAAACTGAACAAGTCAGAGGGGTTTGGCCAACATTTCAAGGTTTCCACTGAAATCACAGAAAGCCTTGCATCAGGCCCAGGACTTAAGACTTCCTAAGACTAGGATAAAAACTGAGACAGACATACCCAACAAAGCATAAAATCAAGACCTCTGAGGCTCAAAGTGGTCAGTAATTTAACGGTCTGCTAGAATGAAAAAATCAACTCTTCAGAGGATGACAACAGAATTCACACACTCAACAACATATTTTAATGCCAAATATATAACAATTATTAGACTTGTGGAGAAACAGAAAATGTGAACCAGAGTCAAGAAAAGCAGTCATCAAAAACATATCCCAAGATGATGTACTGTTGGAATTGACAAATAATTTAAAGCAATTACCATAAATATGACTAAAGATAAAGAAATGGACAGTTTTTAAAAACAGAAATTCTGGGACAAAAATGAAAAGCTGACAAATGAAATTAACAACAGTTTGAAGATGGCAAAAGAAAGGATCAATGGACTCGAAATCAAAGTCGCTTAGTCGTGTCCGACTCTTTTCAGCCCCATGGACGATACAATCCATGGAATTCTCCAGGCCAGAATACTGGAGCGGGTAGCCTTTCCCTTCTCCAGGGGGTCTTCCTAACCCAGGGATCGAACTGGGGTCCTTCTGCATTGCAGGCGGATTCTTTACCAGCTGAGCCACCAGGGAAGCCCAAGAATACTGGAGTAGGTAGCTTATCTCTTCTCCAGGGGATCTGCCCGACCCAGGAATCGAACTGAGATCTCCTGCATTGCAGGCGGATTCTTTACCAACTGAGTTATCAGGGAAAATAACAATTCTTCAATCTGAAAAAGAGTGACAATGAAGATTGGAGGAAAAAACTGAGAAGAGCCTTACAGTGACCTGTGGGCATCATATAAGCTACACTCTGTAAAAATGGATACCTAAAGGTAGAAAAGAGGGAAAAAATGGGGAAAAAAATAACTTGAAGAAATAATGGCCAAATACTTTCCAAACTCAGATTCAATATCTCAATGAATCACAAGTAAGAAAAATACAATTACATTTACCACCATCAAAATGCCAAAAGCCAAACATGAAGAGAAGATGTTGAAAGTAGCCAGAGAAAAATGAGACACATTACAGAGTGCAAAGACAGAAATGTTGCCTGACTTCTCATCCACAAAGGATGGAGGTTTAAAAAGCAAAGAAACAGCATTTTTAAAGTCCTGAAAGAAAATTACTATCAATCTAGAATTCTCTACAAGAAATCCTGAAAAATGCTGGTTCCCAAAAAGCCATTTTCAGATAAATGAACAATGAGAAATTTTACCACCTGCAGACCTTTGTGGCAAGAAATACACAAAAGTGGTTATTCGCATTGAAAGGGAAATACCTTAAGATGGAAACTTGGAACTACAGAGAGGAATAGAAGTCATTGGAAATGTTAATATGTAGGTAAATATTAAAGACTATCATTTTTCCTTCCCTTAATTTCTTCATTAATTGACTTTCTAATACAATAATCAAAACAGGGTACAGTGAGGTTTAAAATATATGTAGATGTAAGATATTTAACAATAGTGCAAAGGATAAGCAAGCAGGATTAACAGAATCAAACATGATGTTTGCAATATTAACCCCCAAGTAGACTGTGGTAAGTTAAGAAGGCCTATTGAAATTTTTAGAACAGGGAACAGCAAACCACAACTTAGAGGTCAAATCTGGTTCACTGCTTATTTTTCTAAATAAACTTTACCGGAATATAGCCATGCCATTCATTTATGCATTGGCTATGGCTACTTCTGCACTAGATCATATGTCCACAAAGCTTAAATATTTACTATCTAGTGTTTTACAAAACTAGTTCAGTAATCCCTTTGCTATAGCATCCTTCGGTTAGTCTTAGTGCTGAGAGAATTTTGGGGGGCTATCTAGGAGGTAGGATGTAATGACTTGCTTCCACCAAGTTTCTTTTTCAAGACAAAGAGCCCCAGCTTCTATAGAACATTCATATCCCAAGGGCAGAGGCAGGAAAAAAATAAAAGGCTAGGGTGTCACTCTGTCATTCGCTCCAGCTCATACTTATGGATTCCAGCATGCTATCATTTTCCTCTACTTAACATTCATCTTCCCTTGCTGGCTGTCTGACTTACAGATTTCAAGTTCCAGCATCAGACACAAAAGCAATACCTTACACAAACTGTTAAACCGAATCCCCCAACTGTGTATGGTCAAAACAAATTCCTTAATAAACACGTGCTTACACACACATACACACAAAACTAGTGGTTCTGCTTCTGATTTAATCCTGACTGACAGACAAATTAACAAAGCCGAAGTTGACTCTTTGAAAAGATGAATAGAATTTAAAATTCCTAGCAAAAGTGATCAAGAAAAAAAGAAAATTAAAATGAGCAATATTAGGAATTAAGAGAGGAATGTTGCCACAAATCCTACAGATATTCAAAGTGTAAGAACAGGAACAACTTATGGCAATATAGTCTAGAATTTAGAAAAATATGATGGGCTCATGTATTTTTGGCAGTATTCCTAACAGTCCAAAACTGGAAATTATTCATATGTCCATTATCAGGAAAACAGATATCATCAATTATGTTTATACTCATAAAGCAGAATACTATTTGGTGATTAAAAAAAAGAACAAACTGATAAATGCAATACCACGGATGAATCCAAAAATACCATCCTGAGAGAAAGAAGCCAGGCACATACTGTATGATTCCATTTTTATGATGCTCAAGAACAGGCAAAGTTAATCTATGATGATAAAAATCAGGACAATGGTTTCCTACAGGGGAGGGAGAATAAATGGAAGGAGACTTGAGGGAACATTCTGGGGTGAGGAATAGGTTCGGTATCTCGCCTGCAGTATTGCTTTTATGGATGCACACATCTATCAAACACATCAAATGGTACACTTAAGATCTGTGTCTTGCATTATATGTAATTTGGCTCTCACATAAGCCAAATTGCTTTAAAAAATGTATGCTTTCTCTATGCTGAGGAATATAGATGAAGGAATACTATTTTCCTTTGCTAATTTCCATTTATTAATTCTTTGCCAAACATCTTCAGAAGAAAAGATACATTCTCCAATGAGCTCACACACATCTTAAAACATCTCACAACACCAGTGCCTTCAATGGCCTCTAATACACTTTTCACCCTGGGCTGGCTGTGCTGGGGGCTCCCTCATTTAGGTTGGTTACAGAAGCACAGAGGGAACTGATGTTTAATTTTTCTTCTAGAAACTACAATCTCGGAATTAAGCACAATCTGTTGGGAAAGTGCTCCCCACCTCCCCTCCGGTTACTGACTGCATCAAGGTGTCCCTTATTTAGAGTAGACCAGTTAACTGTGCATTTATAATGCTCAGCATGAAGCTGAAAGAGGTGTTTAAATAATATCTTTCACTCTAAAATGTAACTGCATATAGGCAGAGTGAAGAGTCAGCAGTCCCAGGAAATAATCACCCAAAAGACACTCAACAGAGAAAGGCTGTGATTTCACTCCTCCCGTCTGCAGCCTGCGACAGAAATCACTTGAATTCAATTTGCAATATGCAACTCTGATTGCTCAGTCTATCTGTAATATGTGGTATTCTGCCTTTCAAGCTAAGCTCCTAAACAAGTACTGAGAGGAGAGGATGGTCTAAGTCAGGGGTCCCCAACTTCTGGGATCTAATGCTTGATGATCTGAGGTGGAGCTGATGTAATAATAATAGAAATGAAATGCACAATAAATGTAACATGCTTGAATCATCCCAAAACCATCTCCTCCCGGGTCTGCAGAAACATTTACTTGCATGAAAGGGGTCCCAGGTGCCAATAAGGTTGGGGACCACTGATCTAAGTGAGGCAGACAGGAGAATTGGGAATTGTTCATTTTTCAGCATTGTACAAAGATAATAAACCAAAGGGTTAGAGAACGGTGGCTTTTTGCAAAAGTTAAAGTGAACAAGCAGGACTGTCAGGACTAACTCTCACTTGACTTCCATTCTGTTCACTAGAACACAGAAATGAACTTAATAGTAACAAGTGCCACAGATGACTTCCCTGGTGGCTCGGATGGTAAAGAATCCACCTGCAATGCAGGACACCTGGATTCAATTCCTGGGTTAGGAAAATCCCCTGGAGAAGGGCATGGCAGCCCACTCCAGTAGTCTTGCCTGGAGAATCCCATGGACCGAGGAGCCTGGCAGGGTACAGTCCATGGGGTCGCAAAGAATCAGACACAACTGAGAGACTACACACAGTGCTTCAGAACTGCGGACCGATGAGTAATCATTAATGATTTCTATATCTATGTGACAAAACTGCAGGATATGAGCTTGGAGATATTCAAAGAGTTCCAAGTAAGTTTAGGGCAAGGCAAGGAGAAAGCCAGGGAGTAGTCCATTGGGAAGAAGCAAAGTTTATGTGTTCCAGGGGTGAGCGTTTGCTACAGGAAGGGGACACTGCCCAAGGAGACCTCTGGGATTAAAGGGAGACAGCTTTGAAGTGGAAAAAAAAATTTTTTTTTTTTTTCTGGAGACTGTACATGTTAACTCTGAAGTTCTAGAGGAATCAAAGGTGAGATAGGAAAAA
Organism: Bubalus kerabau; assembly: GCF_029407905.1. NCBI lineage: Eukaryota > Metazoa > Chordata > Mammalia > Artiodactyla > Bovidae > Bubalus > Bubalus kerabau. The sequence goes on from NC_073626.1 coordinate 116,789,601, forward strand.
TAACTGATATTTATCCAAATATTATCTAAATGCTACATAAGAGAGGGCAAGAATTTCCAGGAGTTGCCTCAGATATTCCTGTTTGTGTTGGTCTTCCCACTTGGAACTAGAAGACAGGGTGCAACTACCCTTACCAATACCTGAAGTTCACCTTGCTGGAATAAAGAAGGTCTTGATGCAGATGGCGACAGCAGCCAGGAAATTAAAAGACGCTTGCTCCTTGGAAGAAAAGCTATGACCAAGCTAGACAGCATATTAAAAAGCAGAGACATTACTTTACCAACAAAGGTCTGTCTAGTCAAAGCTATGGTTTTTCCAGTGGTCATGTATGGATGTGAGAATTGGACTATAAAGAAAGCTGAGTGCCAAAGAATTGATGCTTTTGAACTGTGGTGTTGGAGAAGACTCTTGAGACTCCCTTGGACTGCAAGGAGATCCAAGCAGTCAATCCTAAAGGAAATCAGTCCTGAATATTCATTGGAAGGACTGATGCTGAAGCTCCAACACTTTGGCCACTGGATGTGAAGAACTGACTCAATGGAAAAGACCCTGACGATGGGAAAGATTGAAGGCAGGAGGAGAAGGGGACAACCAGAGGATGAGATGATTGGATACCATCACTGACTCAATCGACATGAGTTTGAGTAAGCTCCGGGAGTTGTTGATGGACAGGGAAGCCTGGTGTGCTGCAGTCCATGGGGTCGCAAAGAGTCGGACATGACTGAGTGACTGAATTGAACGGAACTGATGCAGACACACTTAACAAAATCAAAGAGCTACAAAACTTTAAATATAAATTCTGTATCCACTTATTCAATGCAATGAAGGTCATACAAGTAGCTTTCAAAATCTTAGCCAGCCTGCAGATAGAGCTCAAAGTTTCCCTTACCTACAACCTTGGCAACATTACTTCCACTCAAACAGATACCCTGGACTGCTTCTGAACATCTGTAAAATTTTTAATCTGTACTGCATAATCTAGAACTCTGTTGTGTGTTCATTTTGCCCTCTAATTGAGGTGTGTTTGTGTGTGCACAACCCTAAAATACTGCAAAGTCAGTAAGATTAACTTCTGCAAGGTCAGTGACTATATAAATCAGCTTCTTTTCTATTTCCCAGAAAAACAGAACAACAATGGCTCACACCATTGATAAGGTTTGTGAATTAAAGACGGTGTTGGCAGTGCCTGTACTTGAAAAGGTCAGATAGGAACCCCAGGGGAGAACAAAAATGTTAAGTTCCTGTGTTTCTGAGCAAGATGGAAAAGTGCTGTCAGAAACACCTAGGTAAAAATATTATTCTCAAATGAGGACATCACTCTTTTAGAGAAAGAATCATTTTCTAAATGTCACTTTCCTCTTCCATTCTTCTGTTGCCTTCTTCTTTCAGAGGGAAGTCATAGTCTTAACCTGCATCCATGTCTGCTGTTATGAAATCACCTCAGCTGTATACATTCACTCTAAACCAGCCCCGGTTTCAACCCATGGCCCTGGCCAACCAACATAAACAACATATATGTGTGCCCTACACACACATATACACTCAACCACCATCACCACCACCAAGAAAAGTTACCCCTTCCCCTATCCCCAGCCTAGATGCAGTTTTTGGTACACTTTCGATAACAACTAGTAAGATACCCTAAGCTGCTGTTGCTGCTGCTAAGAGACTACCCCAAATTATCTGTGGTCCTGATACAGGTCATACGGAAAATAGCTTCCAGCACCTGGAAACTGGAAATCTATATTTAGTTGACATTAATTTTTTGATAAACAAGGATTTGTAACAACAAAATTTGATTTATGTGATGTCCAGTTTCCACTATAAATAGCTCCTCCAATTATCTGATCATTCTTAGGGCTGGAAAAAAATAAGAGACATGACTTACTACAAACAGAAATAATGTTCTAACTCTAAATTTTCAATTAAATTATTTATAACAAAGAATTCAATGCTAACACATAAGGAAGTACACATTCACACTCAAAAGGAAAAAAAAAACTGCTTATGTGACCTTACAATTTGGACAAACAGAAAACACAACAGATTTAAGGTCTTGGAAGTTTTTAAAATTACCTAGGTTATTTTTTCTAAGTTTCTATTAGAAAAAAAGGTGAAACATACCCAACAGTAGAATGAAATAATAAACCTTTACTGCCCATCGCTTAGCTTCAACAGTAAACAATACACTGTTGAATAGAAGTGACAAGAGCAGACAATCTTGCCTTTCTGCTGATCTTAGGGGAAAAGTATTCAGCTCTTCTCTATTTAAGATGCTGTTGTTTAGTTGCTAAGTCATGTCCAACTCTCTTGCAACCCCATGGTCTGTAGCCCACCAGGCGCCTCTGTCCATGGGATCTCTTGGGCAAGAATAGTGGAGTAGGTTGCCATTTCCTTCTCCAGGGGCTCTTCCTGACTCAGGGATTGAAGCTGTGTCTCTTGCATTAGCAGATGGATTCTTTAATACTGAGCTACCTGGGAAGTGCATTAAGATATAATTTGTAGGATTTTTCCTAGTTTATTGAGAATTTTTCCAAAGTTAGATTTCCTCAAATGGTTTTCTTCATCTATTAAAATGATATATAATCTCTGACCTTTGTTTCATTAGTATGGTATATTAATGATCTCTGAATGCTAAAGCAACCTTGCATTCTTGGATTAAATTCAACTAGTCATGATATATAATCCTATTTATATATTGCTAGATTTGGTTTCCTAGTACTTTAAGAAATTTTGTGTCTATGTTCATAGGAATTCATGGTTTGTAGCTGGATTACTTGTGATGTCTTTGTCCAATCTTTAGTGTCTAGGTAATAATACTGGACTGATACAATGTGTTGAGAGGCATTCCTTCTTCCTTCACTTTATGGAATAGTTTGTGAAGGGTTGGTATTATTTCCTCTTTAAACTTTTGATAAAAGTTACCAATGAAGCCATATGAGGGTGGATTTCTCTTCGTGGGAAGAGGTTTAAATGTTAAATTTCCTCATTTGTTACTGAGATATTCAGACAATTTTGAGATAGCATTAGATAGATGGATTATTTGCATCTTTTTGGGAACTTGTGGAAATCAGTCCTGACTATTCATTGGAAGAACTGAGGCTGAAGCTGAAACTCCCAATACTTTGGCCACCTGCTGCGAAGAACCAACTCATTGGAAAAGACCCTGATAATGAGAAAGACTGAAAGAGGGAGGAAAAGGGGATGACAGAGGATGAGATGGTTGCATGGCATCACCAATTCGATGGACATGAGTTTGAGTAGGCTTCAGGAGATGGTGATGGACAGGAAAACATGGGGTACTGCAGTCCATGGGGTCACAGTGTCGGACATGACTGAGCAACTGAACTGAGGAACTTGCCCAATTTTATCAAAATTGCCATATTTGATGGCACAAACTTATTCATAGTATTTCCTTATAGTCTTTCTAATTTCTGTGAGGTCATTTGTGATGTTCCTTTTTTCATTCAGGATTTTAGTAATTTACATTACTCTCTTCTTTTTTCAACAGCCTAGCTAAGGGAGAGCCTGGTGGGCTGCCATCTATGGGGTCGCACAGTTGGACACTACTGAAGCGATTTAGCAGCAGCAGCAGCTAAGGATTTGTCAATTTTCTTGATCTTTCCAAAGAATCAACCTTTAATTTCACTGATTTCCTCTGTTGTTTTGATTTCCACTTCACTGACTTTTACTCTGATCTTAGTATTTCTTGATTCCTGCTTGCTGTGGGCTTACTTTGCTCTTCATTTTCTCATTTCTTAGCATAGAGTCTTCAGTTATTGATTGGAACCTTATTCTTTTCTAATATAAAGATTCAAACTTATAAATCATACCAACATATGTTATAAACCTAAGAATATTTCATTAAATCTTAAATAAGAAAAGAAAAAAAATGTACCTATATCTATCTACTGATATAATCTTTCATATTTACCCATACATTTACTTTCTCTGGTGTTCTTAATTTCTTTGTGTGGATATAAGTTATCATGTAGTATCATTTCCTTTTAGCATAAAGGACATCTTAAGTTTTTTTTGTAAGGCAAGTCATAATTAGCAACAAATTCTGACTCTTTGGGGATGTCTTCATTTTGCTTTCACTATTGAAGAACAGTTTTGATGGAAACACAATTAACTGCTTTTTTTTTTCCTTTCAGCACTGTGTATTCAGTGTCTTCTAGTCATTGTTTCCGATGTGATGAGTTATTTTCCAGTTAATGGTTTCAAAAACTTATCTTTGTCTTCCAATGGTTTGCCTATGATTTGCCTATGTGTGAATCTCTCTGTTTATACTGCTCTGGGTTCATTGAGCATCTTGGTCGCTAGGTTAATGCTCTTTATCAAATTTTGAAAGTTTTCAGCTATTATTTCTTCAAATGTCTTTTTCTGACCTCTTTTCTTCTCTCTCTTGTTGGGGTTCCTATGAAACATATATTAGTATGCTTGAACACAGACAAGTCTCTTGAGTGTACATTTCATCATTCTTTTATACTTTGCTTGTCAAATTGGGTAATTTCAGGGCCTTCCTCGGTGGTCCAGTGGTTACAACTTCACAATTCTACTGCAGGAGGCGTAGGTCTGACCCCTGGTCAGGGAACTAAGATCCCGCATGCCACACAGTGTGCTCCTCCCGAAAACAAAAAACAAATTCAGAGTGGGTAATTTCTATTTACCTATCTTCAGGTCCACTAATGATTTCTTTTGACATCTCCAATAATGCCATGAGTCCCACTGGTGAATATTTCATTTCAGTTATTTCATGTTAGAATTTCAGAACTTCCATTTGGTTCCTTTTTTTATAGTTTATCTCTTTGCTGTGATTCTCATTGTTGAGTTATTGTCATCATGCTTTCCTTTAATTTTTAAAACATGCTTCCCTTTAGTTCTTAAAACAACTGCTTGGAAGTGCTTTTCTGGCAAGTTTAAGATCTATGCCCACTCACAGAGAGCCTCTATTAACTGCTTCTCTTGGACTCCAAGCATAGTTTTCCCTCCTGTTTCCTTGCCCAGCTCGACGCTTTGGATATCTATTACAGCAGCTCTGGAGTCTCTCCACCACCACCACCTCACCCCTGCTGGAAGCGGTTGTTGCTAAAATTTTGTTTGTATAGCAATCTGCCTAGACTAAATCTGAAATCTGTTTCCTCCTTGGTATTTGGCTGATGTTTCTGCTCAAGTTTTTTGTTTGTTTTTAAATTCCTCGTTCTTACTTTTAAAGTCCAGATCCTAAGAGTCAACCCTGTGTCTGCACAGCTTAGTAGTCAGCCAAACACTTGTCCACTACAAATTGGCATTTGCCATTGGCCCTTGCCATCTACCTCTATAAGAATTAAATCATGTGCTTCCATGCTGATTTTCAACACCCTCTGAAAGGAGTTCAGGGTGGAGAGCAGAAATGAGGCACTCTGTGCTCTGAGAAAAACTGGCAAAACAGGTCTTCAGATAGGTATTTTCAAGAGCCAATTTTATGAGCCCAATTCTTGTATCTCCTCATATCTAGAAAACACTAAAATCCTTCATGGTGACAGCTGCTCCTCGTAACAAACAGAAACCTGCAAAATATAGGCTGCTTGATTGCATGTATTCCTCCTCCACCAAAATTACATATATACTGACCTTCCCCCTACTTCTTTGGAGCAGTTTCTCAGAGCTATCTGAAATGTGGTCTCCCAGACTGTAGTCCTCATTTCACCCCCAATAAAACTTAACTTGAAACTCTCACATTGTGCATTTTTTTTTAATCAGCACATTGTTCAGAGATTTGTCTGTTGATAGGGCATTCAATATTCAGCAGTATTTAGATCCATCTGGCTTTTGTATTCTGCCATAGCCCCTTGTGTTTCCTCTGTATGTGCATGCAGGTTTATGGTCAGCTAAGGATGAGTAGGCAGCTTGAGCCCTCTTTGGTCTCTCCTGAGTAGATTTGTGGAAAGCTTATAAAACCTTCTTATGACTGTCTTATTTCCCAGATCTCCATATCTGGCTAAGTCTTCTGGTTCACCGCTTGCCCCAAACCAGGAAGCAACCTCCATCCAGCTGAGCCAGTGGTGTTCACATTCATTTGCCAGGATCACTACTGTTACTGACTGGACATGGAGTTTTTCTCTGCTTTGCTCCAAATCAAGTCAGTCTCCTTTCTATCAATCAAGCTCCTGGTTTTCTCACACTGTCTTTTCCTGCTAGACTGAGTTGGGGTGGAAAACAGCAGCAACTCCAGGCAAAAAGCTATCAACTATTTCAGTCTATTTTAGCAACATAAAATAACAGAAGAAAGAGGGGCTACATGAAATAGACTACAACATCTGCAGAATAAGGTCAATTTTTAAAAGATTCTCTATTTTTGACTGTCTCTCATATACTCTGTAAGAATAAGAAAAGTGTTTTTCTTTCAAGTATTAAAATTAACTCCAAAGGGTAAAATGGAGAAACATGAAGGACAAAAAGAAAGAGGAAGTAAAAGAACCTTAAGTTCTGGTCCTGTGCTCCAAAGTGTGTGTGTGGGGGGGGATATATATATATATATATATTTAAACTCCTACCAATAAAAACTTGAAGCCAAAGATACTAAGAACAGGAAGTTCAGAAAAACTGAAGGAGCCAGCCACTCCCTCGATACCAAACCAAGTAATTTAATATTGGGTATTTATTTAGTGCCCACAAATTCCAGAAAATGACTTCCAGGTTCAGCCAGTTATATACGATCATTGTGACTTTTAAAACTGCGTAGGGTTTTTTGAGTACCAGGTGTCCATTCTCAATTGCCGGAAACGCAGCTGTGTGGAAAACACAGCAACTCAAATACAGTTGGCTTTGCCAACCATACTACACAAAATTTAATGAATTTAGTCTGTTTCCCACGCTTTTCTCCCTCCACCCCATCTTTCTGCCTAAATGGTCAAGAACATAGTATTTCTTTGTCCAAAGGGTCAAAATTCAAATAAGAACAAACACATGTGCTTGAGGCTGCCAAATACTACCAGATGAACTACTATTCACCTCCAAAGGATTTCACCTTACTTTCCACTTCACAAATAAACGTGTAGTCATTTTTGGATCCCACTACAAACCACAAACCCATAGATTTCTACGATTTGGAAAGAACGTTGTGAAATCATCTAACCATCCCCCCATCCTTAAGGAGAACTTAGATTAAGACAGAGGAATACTTGCTGTGTTAAGGCTGAGCGACTGGCCTGAAAGACGAACCACACCTTGGTGTAACTCAAGCTTCCCGAAACCACTCTGCTGAGCATCAAAGCTGCAGACAGCTCCTGACGCTTCCAACAGAAACTCTGAATAGTCCTGTCCCATTTGCCTAAAGCCAGTGACATAATCAATAAGCCACTATCAGGCCACTACATGGTTCTTGTAATTCTTGGAGAGAATCTATGTGATGTATTCAAATAGAAGGAATACTCTCGGTAAAATGATCTTAAAACTACCTACCAAAATTAAGACAGAGAAGAGTGAGAATAAAAGAGAAGGCCAATCAGGGGAACAAACATTTTTAACATCAAGATTTCTTTTCAAGTATCATCCTATTTCATAGTGCTAATGTTTGAAAATTACTGAAAGAGGACATTCAAATGACTGTATCTTCCCTGCCTGACTGCAGAAAGCCATGTAGAGGACTTGGGTCCACTGACCTCCCCCTCACTGTCCACATCCTGCCCCCTCCCCGCCCCATCCCCGATGTCAGCCTCAGCAGATATCTCTAGCACAATCTGAATCTACTATGGTTAAATCCAACTTATCAGTACCTTACCCATAATTTATCCATTTCAAGTCTCTACTTGTTCTTTTCTGACATCTTCAAAGCCCTTAAGAGTCATCCATGAGTCCAATGACATCCATGACATCCAAAGAGTCAATATATGGGCACCCAAAAGTATATATCTGGACTAGCCTTTTATGAAACCACAACCTTCAGCATGCAGGGCCTTTATACAGAAGTTTATCTGTAGTGAGACATGCCTGGGATAAAAATCCCTTGTTACACTATGTATTTCTAAGGTTTGTCTCAGAAATAAGAGCATCATACTTGGAATACTCAATCCTAGGGGCTTCTGAAGCAAAGTCACCCAGCATCCCAATAAAATCCTTATGCTGAGATCCTATGTTAAGACTTGGAAACAAATGAAAATACAAATGAAAAACTTAAACTGAAGACAGATACTTCACTGCCACTACTTACAAGAGACCCTCTCACTACTTACAAGGTCTATGGGGCTAGACTGCAAGTGTGAAAGTGAAAGTTTTGCGAACCCATGGACTATACAGATTCTCCAGGCCAGAATACTGGAGTGGGTAGCCTTTCCCTTCTCCAGGAGATCTTCCCAACTGAAGGATCGAACCCAGGTCTCCCACATTGCAGGCAGATTCTTTACCAGCTGCGCCACAAAGGAAAACAGCAGGTGCGGCCCTTAATTAATGCCTGAAATAATGCAGACTGGCCACCATGAAGGAAGGCAGAGCACAGTTTCACCTCTCTCTGTGTGTCCCTCACTCTGAAGCAAAAGGATTGTGGCCACCAGAAAAAAATGCAGAAGATATCTTTGTTGGATAGGAAACTCTGTGTGAAGCAGTCCAAGAACTAGTCCCTGCTAGATGTATCTTCTGTCCATTAAAACGCCAACAAGCAGGCAGGAATCTGGGAGGGGCAGAAAAATAGTGAGTCACTTCTCCCATGTGGTCCACTCTCCCACCTCCCCACTGTCTTTCATATCCATGGCATCCTGTGCAAGAAGAGACCCAGGGTATGGACAGAAAGGGTCTTATCTCATTCTAGCAAAGCCATGATCATACACCTGGGAGAGGCTGCATATCCCCGTGTCAGCCCACTCTAGCATCCAGGGGCTTGGCCACTATCAAAATAGACAGTTTTCCAGCTCAGCTCTTCTTTGATTGAAAGGAGGAGAGAGGAGGGATAAGAAGAGGAAGGAAAGGAGGAAGAAAGGGGTAGATATGTGGATGAAGAGGGAAGAAAAAGAAGGGAGCAAAAAAGTACCCACTTACTTGTACCAATATCCACAGGCTTCTATAATTGCCCCTCCCCATACTTATTATCCTAAAATCACAGCATGAGTAACCAGCCTACCGCTTGGAGCCAAGTGCCAGCTGATAATGGATTCATTTGCAATTTAATGAATCTACCATGAATTTTCCATTTTCATTATTTTCCACTCAATGAATAGTAACCCTTATTATCATATACATGTTATAAAAACATGTAGGAGGGGCCAGGGTGCACAGTGGTGCCCAAAATGAATTGCAATTAAATGAGAAGTAGCTACCTCTCCTGTGTGAAGGTCTGGTAAGGACCTGGTTCCCCTGGAGGCATGTATGCTTGTACTTTTACCAGTGACAACAGTGGATTTGCCCTGAGCCTGGAACCTATCTGGGAAGGGGTGAGTGGAGACCCATGATTTCTCATCTGAAAGCTATTTGGAGATCTCACCTTGAAACATGGCCTTTGAGATACCTACCTATTCTTATCAACTTAGGTATTTGGGCCAACTGCAGTGGCTTTTCAAAGAGCTGCAAGAACAAGGAGTCACATGCTTTGATAAAGAGTCCCTGCATGGCACGGAGAGCCTACAGCACAACCACTGGGGACTAGCGTTGCCTGTGGAATCTCCAAAGCAGAATTTAGCCACCAGCTATGGTCCAAGGCCAAGAATAATGAGGAAGACAGATCCTAACTCGGGGTCGGGCGGGCGGGAGGCGGTTAGTGGGGGAGACATACTAAGTGGTGGCTGGGATCCTGGACTGGTTGGGGTAGGAGGGTGGGGGGGGATAAACCTAAATTCTATTAAAATCACAGAATTTTGGAGCTGGAAGACCTTAGAGAGAAGCCAAATCTTCTAATTCCAAAAATAAACAAAGCAGAATCTGGGTTTATCCTCAGGTTAACACTCCACTGAGCAGAACTGGCAAGAGAAGCAAAGTCTCCTGTGACAGGATACAAATACGATGGACTGTTTCAAAGAGCTCAGAGTCAGGTCACAGATGTTCTAGTTAAGAACAGGAGATCTTGAGCAAAGGACACTCCTCTCTGCTGTCCTGCAAAAGAGAACTAGGAGGGATATTCTCGGCCTGCTTCCTGCAGGGCACTCTGTTCTGAAGACACACACAGGATCCGAAAACTCAGCACTAAATGAGGCCATGTTTCCCAGCCAAGGTACTGGAAGGTTTCCATTTGACTCACTCATTCTAAGGGGGCCCAACATTTTCACATGTTAAAAATGTCAAACTAAATAAAATAAAATTAAAAAAAAAAAAAAAAAGTCAAACTCCAGATTTAAAAAAAAAAAAAAAAAAAAAGATGGTATGTATGTATATAGTCCCAGCCGACTGGGTAAATGCCTTTGAGAGGGGCACCTTCTAGATAAACAGTCATGGAAGGTCCCAGAATGGACCAGACTCTACGACTGCTGGTAAACAGGCAGAGATGGAGTACCATATTTCATAAAGCCTGTCGTTGTTCAGTCGCTCACTCATGCTCCACTCTTTGCGACCCTGTGGACTATGGCCCACCAGGCTCCTCTGTCAATGGGATTTCTCAGGCAAGGATACTGGAGTGGGTTGCCACTTCCTTCCTTCTCCAGGGGATCTTCCCGACCCAGAGATCGATGCCACATCTCCTGTATTTGGCAGGCGGATTCTTTACCACTGAGCCACCAGCCTGGGCAACCACCAAATACAGAGCATTCACAGACTCTAGCAGGGCCCAAGTTTTATAAGCTGTTAGTAAGAATGGACTGAAGAAGTAATAATCATAGCAGCTGCTGTCACAACTATCAATATAGTCTTCCAACAGCCAATGAACAATTCTAACGTGTCCGGCAAGGCTCTCAAACCTCAGCCTGTATCCCTTTCCCCCTTATTCCCTGCTCTGTGGCCACACTGGCCTCACTTTGCCCTACAGACATGCTAAGGAATGTGCCAACTCCCAGACTGTCTCCCTGCTGTTTTCTCTGTTTTCAACGCTTCTCCAGGCAGTGGCTCCTTCACTTCATTCAGATTTTTGGCTCAGAGGCCTTTCCCACCCATCAGAAATGCACTCTCATCCAGCCTCAGGTCATTCTCTCTCTCTTAACCTTGCTGTATGGTTTTTACTTGACATTAATATTATATGTAAACTTGTTCATCTACTGCCTGCTATACTCACTAGAATGTAGGCTCCCAGAAGGTAAGCCCTTGTCCATTTCATTTTGTATTATGTCCCAGCACCTAGAAGAGGCTGCACAAACACCTACTGAGTTATGTAAATAATTTTCAGGCTCCGCGTACCCAATCTAATCATGAACTGGTCTTGCCCTGCTTGGTTCCACTGATGAACTGTTCTCTGCTATGCTTTTCTGCCACCACTGTAAAGTGCTGAAGAAATTGGTTTTCTCCCTCCAGTATATCTTTCTCTGCTGGCTACAGATTTGAAGTAGAGAAAAAGTCACAGAGTCAGAAGCCCCTCATCACAGGGATCGACTATGCGTGATCAGCCCGTTGGTGTGCATTTTCAGGGGGTCACCCCTTTCAATGCAAAACCAGCGGGGAACCGAAGGGTGATTGGAAGAAGTTTCAGAAAACTATATACATACATACATATATATATATATATAGAGAGAGAGAGAGTCAAACATCAGTACAAACCCAACTGCATGACGTGACTAAGGCAGGAAGAGATGTCTCATTCGCGTGGAATGAACACAGGAAGGAAGAGTGTGACCGGGGCGGAGGAGCGGGGTGGCAAACGAACCGCTAGTCTCACATTTCTTGTACTGTAAGTGGAATTGATCTCTGTCATCTGTTTTCATCTCCCACAAACCCCCGAAAATATGCCAAAGTAACACAATCAGAAAAACTCAAAGGGGACAGCTACTGTAGAAATGGTAAGAGCCGAAGCTCAGAATGCACTAAAATATATCAAGTGGCCAAGATAAGGCTGGTGGGAGCAGCTCTTCTCAGTTTCATCTCATTGGTTCAAGTGTATGCTTTCTGAAAGAGAGGGTGAACCTGAGAAAGTGTGTGTAGGATGACCTGACACCAGATAGCCTGTCTTAAATCTGCATAGCCTGTGAGGGTCCTGACATCCTGAGACCCAGCCCTGAAAATACCCCCTTGTGTCAGGGGTCAGTATTCAAGACTGCTCCTAAGTTTGGCAATTCCAAAGACACAGCTAAGATCTATTTCAGCAAAAGTAAAACCAGAAAAGGGAAAAGGTGCAGGTGGCTGAGTCAAAGGAAACGAGGTAAAAGTCCTCTCCCAGTGGAGTCACATGAGATGCAGTTAATTCCTCCTGCCACAAGTTGTGAACACACAAGTGAAATGTCATCCAGCTTATTAGAGACTCGATGCTCTGTGTTTTTACCAGGGACTGGTCACATAGGGACTCTGGCCAGCATGAGCCAAGACTCGAAACTCCCAGAAGAAAAGCAGGTGTCTGGCATGAACCACACTGTCTGCACAGGTGATTTGGGCACAGTGAGCCACTCCTATCAGGAAATGGTAGGGACCTTCCTGAATTCCGAGCCTCCAGATGCCAGTCACAGGCCAACCTTTCACGCAGGCCTGTCTAAGGATAACAGGTCTCAGGATCACAATGTGAGCCCTTTCTGCATGGACACCCCTACACCATACCCAAGTCTGTCACCTCTACATACATAAAACACACAGGGCACTGCTGCCATGAGGTTGTGTTTCATGTAGTCTGCAAGAGAGCGGGCAGGAAGCGGCAGTTGGCAGCTTTGTGTCCAGGCCACTACCCAGGGGTACTGTCGTTGGCAGGGACTCTAGAACAGCCACGCAGGGGATATGAGTACCAGGAAAAGAGAGGCTGTCTCCAAGGCACAGAGCCCAGCAGTAATTCTCTTTCCACAGTCGGAGAGGGAGAGTCAGGGCCACACCACAGAAGACAAGCCCCACCCAGCAAAAGCCATGCAATGGGAGCCACCCATGCATGCTCAAGGGCAAGCACAGCCAGAGTTTGGCTCCTGAGGGGTTGGAGGTCACAGCCGTGGAGGCGAGTGTGCAGAAGCCACAGGAGGAACACTGCGGCACTACAGACAAGTGAGATGAAGGACATCCAAAAAAGACTGGTGGTTCAAACATATGGAGGGGCATTCAGTTTCCACATGCTAACCACTGGCATCCATTTGCTGGCTGCCTGTGCAATACTTTGAAAATAGACAAAACAAGGTTTGAAAAGGCTAAGCCCATTTTGTACATCTGGTATTTCCGCAAGGCAAGAGGTGAGGAGGAGAAGAGTAGAAAAAAGAAGTGGCGTGGTTTGCAGGTAGGATGTGGCTACAAAAGCAGTATTCCTGGAACCCTCCTGCACTGTTGGTGGAAATGTAAATTGGTGTAGCCACTATGGAGAACAGTACAAGGTTCCTTAAAAGGCTAAAAATAGAGTTACCATATGATCCAGCAATCCCACTCCAGGGCATATATCCAGAAAAGATAAAAATTCTAATTTAAAAAGATGCATGAACCCCAGTGTTCACAGGAGCACTATTTACAATAGCAAAGACATGGAAACAACCCACAGGTGTCCATCAGCAGATGAATGGATAAAGAAGATGTGATACATATATACAATGAAATTTTACTCAGCCATAAAAAGAAAGAAATGTCATTTGTAGCAACAGGGATGCATCCAGAAATTATCAGACTAAGTGAAGTTAGTCAGAGAGACAAACATCATAGGATATCACTTACTTGTGACAACTGAAAAAAAAAAAAAAAAATACAATGAACTTATTTACAAAACAGAAACAGACTCACAGAAAACATAGAAAAACTTAAGGTTACCAAAGGGGAAAAGGGGGAAGGACTAAATGAGGAGTTTGGGACCAACAGACACAGTACTATATATAAAACAGATAAACAAGGACCTATGTATAGCACAGGGAACTGTATTTAATATCTTGCAATAACCTATAATGAAAAAGAATCTGAACAGGAATATATAAAAATATGTGTGTATATATATATTTTTAATAGTCAGTATGTCATGTCTGACTCTTTTGTGACCCCATGGACTGTTGCCCGCCAGACTCTTCTGTCCATGGGATTTCTTGGGCAAGAATATTGGAGTGGGTTGCTGTTTCCTTTCCAGGGGATCTTCCCAATGCAGGCTAATTCTTTAACACTGAGCCACCAGTGAAGCCCTATATATGTTATATATATACACACACATATATATATGTATCAATAACTGAATCACTTTGCTATACACCTGAAACTAACACAACATTGTGAATTAGCTATGCTTCAATTTATAAAACAACAACAAAAAAATGCAATATTCTTGGAAACCAATTATCTGGGAAATTCACTGAAGGGTGGACTGACCAGCTATTACACCAACATACGTCACTAGAAGAAAGATGACTGCCACTGTCATCTTGTTAGTTTTTGCAGAAGGCATGACAATGACACTGATTAGTTTTTGTTAATAAGAACAAGGAAGCATCAATTTTCCTGAGCCTTTGCAAATACATGTGTTGGTTTGAAGCAACCAACAAACATCTAGGTCAAAGGTTTGTGAACTCCTTTTTTTTTTTAAAAAAAGAGCCAGATGATAAATATTCTAGACGTTAATGGTCTCTGTCTCAACTAATCAACTTCTGCCATGAAAGCAGCAAGAAAGTAGCCATAGGCAACATGTAAACAAACAAGCATGACTGTGTGCCAGTAAAACTTGATTTACATACCAGGATGTGGGCTCGATTTTGGCCCACGGACCATCATTTACCGACCACTGGTCTAATTTATATATAGAACTCACAAGAGGCAAAAACAGGTCTCGGATGGCCTTTAAGGTTTTAGTTGAACTGGTGTTGACCTATCTGAGAAGAAACGTACATCATGGGTCAAAGTAATTCAGGTGCCTCTGCCCTCACATGAGGGTACTGGTGCCATGTCAGGGAGACCTAAAGCCAGCAAATATAAAGGAGGCCTTCACTTTCAGATGCCAGGATTCAAACTTCATTGGCTTCTCAGGAGAATAAAACCAAAAAAAGACATGAACAGAATATTTATGAAATATACGAGTCTCATGAAACATATGGAAAACATCCAACCTCTCTAGTAATCAAAGTAACACATGTAAAATATCATTTTCTATTTATTATGTTGGAAGACGTCTTTTTAAAATAAGGAAAATATCAAGGATTTAGAGAATGCGAAACAGGAATATTCAGACATTACTGGTTAAGAGTGTCATTTGTAACATCTAGACTTCAGATGCTTACACGGGAGATTTCCAGTCAGAAACAGTAACGGTGTATTCTCTGGACCCAAAAGTTTCTGGATCTAGAACAGAAGGGATAGAGAAGTGTGGGAGAGGTCCCTACTCCAAGCTTTAAAAGGCCGCAGTCTCCAGCTTTGTAACAGTTTTAGAAGTGAAGCTTTTTCTCCCCTGCGTCTCTGAGGAAACCAACCAGAGGGAGAAAAGCCTAAAATCAGATACCCGGGGGCTTCTTCCACCGTCCCCTATGGTTCCTGTGCGCTGGTACAGCAGCTATCAATCCTCACCTATCGCCAAGCCCTGTGGTCTCCGTACCTCTCCCTCTAGTATGAAAAAATACCTACAGGTTACTAAACATTTAAGAAAATATTCTAAAGTGAAAGAAATCACAATAAATTCATAAACACAAAGGGAAAGAAAATTAACTCAGAGGAAACAGAGGTAGCACAGACAACAGAAAATGATTTATTAATAACGATTTTTAAATATAGTAAATATCTGACAGATGCCAAGAAACACACTGAGATTCAGGAAACCAGAACAAGAACAGCATGCTATTTTTTTTTTTTTTTTTTTAAGAGGAATCCTGAGAGAACAAGCAGTCTTGGAAATGAAGACTAAAACAGAAGAATTAACACATTCGGTAGAGGAGCTGAATATAAAGCTGAGGAAATCTTCCAGAAAACAGAGCAAAAAGATGAACAGAAGGATAATAGAAGAGAAAAATTAGGAGGGAGGAGAGGGGAAATCAATTACAAGTGCAAGTTCCACCTGATGTTTTAGAAGAAAAGGTAGGGGGAAATGGTGAGCTGGGGTGGGGTTGGGGGGACAGAGAGAAGGAGGGAGATCAAACATAATAGTTTAAGAATACTTCCCAGACAGAAAAGCATAAATATCCCAATTGAAAGAGTCCATCGAAGGGTCAGAATCATGATGAAACAGCCCACACCAGATGCAGGGCAGAAAGCAAAGGCCACCAGCTTCCAGAGGGGCCACAGGTTCACACCCAGGTATGAGAATACAACCAGTATCTCAAAATAACACAAAGGAACAGGTCTTCAAATTTTTAAGAAAAACAATTTTCAAAGTTAGAATCTTATATTCAACTACTTTTACATTCAAGTGGCTCAGCAGCAAAGAATCCACCTGCAATGCAGGAGACATAGGTTCAACCCCTGCATCGGGAAGATCCCCTGGAGAAGGAAATGGCAACCCACTCCAGTATTCTTGCTTGGGAAATCTAATGGACAGAGAAGCCTGGTGGGCTATGGTCTATGGTTGCAAAAGAGTGGGACACGACTTAGCAATTAAACAACAACAACAATTTCCCATTCAAGGTAGAACAAAGATAGTTTCCATTTACTGAGACTTACTGTGATTAGCATTACGCAATATATACAAATATCAAATCATTACACTGTACACTTAAAACTAATATAATGTTATGGGTCAATTAAAAAAGGATATGTTCCAACAGTCAAACATTTTCTCCCCATGTACCCTCTCTTAGGAAACTACCTGAAAATGAGCTTTATCTGGATGAGGTAATAAAACAATTTTAAAAGGAGCAAAAGAGAGGGAAAGAGTCTTCCTAGACTGTTGGAAATAGGGCAGCAGCCCCAGGACAGACTGAATAGGAGGGCCAGAAACCAACCAGGCCTGGCTGCAACAGGAGGGCACAAGTTTCCAGGAAGAAAGCTGCTAAATAAAAACGCCTCCAAGAAACTACCTGATCTGCTGGCCAGATTAACAGGAATTCTGATGCAAAGTTTAGGACTGAAGCTTGATGAGGGCAAGAATTTGTTTCTGTTTTGTTCAATGATCTATTCCTGGCACCCTGAAAGTAACTAGTAAACATTTACTCTACTTATTAAAATGAAACAAATATAGAAAGTCAATTATTAACTCTGGGACAAACAAAAAGATGCATCAGGAAGGCAATTCAGTATCATAATATTTTACTAGAGTGCTAATCTATGTCTTTATACTTAAGTTCTGACAGCTGATTTAATTTAAAAAGAAGAAAATCAGAATATCAGAATTCTAGCAGATGGGAAAAGAAGTACGTGTGGGAAGGTTCCTGACAATGGTGGTATGTGGTGTCAGAAAGTTACATTCCCATCTTCAACAACAGAAAACCAGGAGGTAACACTGCAAACTACAAGATAAGGAAAGCAGCACAAACATGTTAATGAGAAATACAAAGATATATATTGGAAGGAACAACTAAATAGAGTTAAAGGTATTTACACTTGTCAGGGAGAGGGAAGAATGAATAAATACAGGTCAGGTGACTGGTTTTGTAGAAGCCTGGTATTAATTAAGTGTATGTCCTAATTTGATAAAAACAAAAATTAAATCTAAGACGAGGCTTATACTTTAGGCCTAGCCATCTGATAGCCATGAAACTTTCCCAGGAGAATAGTCAGAGATGCAAAGATTTTTGTTCATTGTAGCAATCTTCATAATAGAAAAAAAAAGGGGTGATCTGTTGATATTATTTCTTTCATAATAGAAAAATTAGAGATCTAGGTAATGAAATAAGAGAACATTATGTAGTTCTTTTAAAAATAAAGCTTTTGAAGAACAATGAAAATATAATAGAGTGCTCCTTTAAAGATAAGGACTTAGAGACTATACAGAGTACAAGGATAGTTGCGTAGAAAAAAGAAAGAAGCAAGTATATGTTAACAGTCAGGTGCTCTAAATAGTAGGTTTACAGGTCATTTTTATTTCTTTTATACACTTTTCTGTATCTTCCAAATTTCCTACAGTAAATTTGTATCACTTGGTCAAGCATTTTTACAGTGATTTTAATTTACAAAGTAGGTAAAATACAAAAATTGGAAAACAATTTTTGGTATTTCTCTAGAGAAAAATGACCTCATTTAAACACTTAATGGTTAAGAAGAAAATCAAAGGGTAATCAATGCACAACAGCAAAAAGAAATCCCCTCCCCCCAAAAATAAAAAACCCACAAAATAAAGTATGCATGGTGCCTGACACATTTATAATACAGAATTACCAAAAGAGGTCCTGTCTCTTACATTATCTTCCACTGTTACGGCTTAAACTGATCTCATCTTTTAAAACACCCCGGATGTGACCTTGGCTTGAGGGGTGATGAACTTCTATTGTCTCAGCTGTGGGTGTCTCCGGATGTGCAGTTTTGTTCTGAGCCAACCAGGATCTGAGTCCCAGCTCAGGTTTTCACCAATTTAGGCAGATGATACACTCTTACTCTGCTACTCCTCTATTAAATTGGGATAATTATTTTGCAGCCTTGCTCTGAGATAAGAACTAGGAAAGTATTTTAAAATGATTATTTGTTCCTGGGACATAGCAATCCATCAATAAATGGTGGCTTTTTTGCTGTTGTTTTATTTAATGAACACCCCACAAGTCAAATCTGTTCAGCCACAGCCACTAATACAAAGTGTGTACTCATCCACTCACCGACTCCTTCTCCCAAACTTAACTATGGGCCACATGCACTTGATCTGAGAATGGGAAAAGGGATGACTTATTTCAAAGAACTACACACCAGTGACTAGCTCACTGCGTCACATTTTTACAACTTCATCCTTTACTAAGAAAGCAGCTATCTCCAAGGGAATCTGATCAACTTGCAAAGGATTTGTGAGTTTCTTTTTACTTTTTTATTTTTGACAAATAACAAATGAAGGTTCAAGAGGTACAAGGAATGTACAGTGGTGAATGACAAAAAGCTATGCTGTACCAAGGTCAGTGTGTTACAGCCACACAAGGCATACTGAGGTGGTTATTTTCATAGTAATTTCATACAGGGCTTTAAACATTTTTAATAGTGTTTTCAACGACTTTGCTTTTAATTTCTATTGCCAAAATCTGTAGGGTGGCAAAGTATAAGTATGATATAGATTTGAAGGATGGGAATACCTGTACCATTATCTAGAAATTGTTGAGAAGACCAGAGATGGGCAAATGTTTCCTCCATTCAAATGTGGTAGAGGAGATAAGATTATGAAAAGAATAAGCTTCCTGTTCATTCTTGGCAAAATTCTAGAGAAGATTACACACAAATGACTTAAGAGTAATTAGAACACCAACTAAATTATCATTATCCACAAATGCATCCCTCCCCCTTCTTAAAGGGGTACCAGATCGGGAAAGGAGGGAAGGGTGAAATGTCCTCTGACATGACATCTTGACGTCACTCTTAATGACATCCCTGTGATTAAGATGGGAAACTGATGGGCTAACTAGCTGCATTGTACCTGCTCCAGCAATTATACCAGTACCATACTGATCAATGGGCCAGTGTCAACCTGGAAGTTGTCTCTAGTGCTACCACCGTGCCTCTGCTCTTTCACTGACTAAATGAAAGCCAAAAATGGAAGAAAAAACTATTAATTCAGAAGACAATAAAAACTTTAAAGCGTCAAGAGGAAAGCAAGGCCCCTCCTTTCTTCCAAGCTCTGGACCATGCAGCTAGTTTCCAGAGGAATGAACACAGCTCTGGTATCCCACTGTTTAAGTGCAGAGTCCTGGCAAACTGGAGCATGCTCAGAGGACAGCATGGGGTCTGGCGGGGAATGGAGATACCACACATCATGCAGGAATGGACTGGGACAGATCTGAGAGGGTGAGGATGTAATGCCTGAAAAGGAATACTCTGCAGTCACATGACACAAGTCTCCAAAGATGAGGAGTTATTCTAGAAGGCAAAGCCAAGATGAGTAATCAGAATGGCCCCAAACTCGGATGGTTATCCTTTATGTTGGCTGAGCCCTACCGGGGCCAAGCTCATAAAGCACAGGTCATGCACTGCACTCCAGGGAGCACCGCTCATTTAGAGGCAGGGGCAGCAAGCTTTTTCTGTTAAGAGCTAGGAAGTAAATATTTGTCAGCTCTGTGGATCATATGGTCTCCACCACAACTTCTCAATTCTATATTTGTAACATAAAAGCAGCCACATATGGAAACAAATGGATTTCAATGCTTTATTTAAAAAACAGGTGGTGGGCCAGATGTGACCAATGGGCCATAATCTGTTAACCCCTCATAGACAGAGATCCACTGATGCTTCATAAGATCTAGGCTAGAAGAGCAGCCCACCAAGGATTTCAGAAGGTTGCAGTCACTCAATTTGGGGGAAAGGTTAGAGTATCCTTTAGTCTAGAAAGGGTGCTCTAAATAGAAAGTCTTCTCTATTTCTAGAAGTCCATGAAAATCTGTCTGTGAAAGAAGAAACAGAAAACCTGATCTCACAGTCAGTTCTGACAGAGGCAGGTCTAGAACCCAGACCTCCTGGGTCCCTGGTTCTATACTCCTTCACCATAGCTCACTGCACAAAAGGCCTGGGATTCCTCAAACTTTTGGCCAGCTAACATTCAGAAATCTAAATGCTAGCCAGCCAATCACGAGCCACTCACATATTCTCAGAAACCTTCCAGCACTGATGCCCACATCTTGGCATCCCTGGAGTCACGCAGAGAAAACCCAGTGGCCAGGGGAATGCACATGATTCTCTCCTTTGGATCTAAGAACAGAGCAGGCAACGGTTGGAGGTCATGTGTAGAAGGATTCTTGTGGAGCTGGGATGCAGGGCAGACCTTCATCTCATGACTCCCTATGTCCAAGAATTTATCTTGAGTCAAGGAGAGCAGAGGAGGCGACTGAAACACTAAGAAAATCTGCATCTTGGACCCAGATACACCATGATGACTTCTCATCTACGTACCATCTTTCAGGAAGCAATAAGCTGAAAGCTAAGAACCGAGTGTAGATCAAGCCACACAAATACCACACAGGACCAATGATGACATCACTGTGTCCTTCTGAAGACTCACTGTCACACACCAACATCCCCAAATCTGAGAACAGTTTCTATAAAAACAAATACTACATTCTTCGACAATGGTTTCAAATCTGAAGAGACAGGCAAAAACAGAGAAGTTGTTGCAACCAAATCTGCATCTACTTCATGACAGAAAGCTCAAACCCCACCCCAAATGCATGATCCTTCTGTTAAAGCTTTGATTATATTAAGCCTACTTGGCAAATGAATAGAACTTGTCCCCACTTTGATGCCTTAAATACAATTTTTTGAAACTTTACTTTATTGAAGGATAGTTGATTTACAATGCTGTATTACTTTCTACTGTACAGCAAAGTGATTCAGTTACACATAAAAACATTCTTTTCCATTACACTTTATCACAGAATATTGAATATAGCTCCCTGCACTATATAGTAGGAGCTTGTTGCTCATCCATTCCAATAAATCATAATTTACATCTGCCAATCCCAAACTCCCAATCCATCTCTTGCCCACCTTTCAATACAATGGACAAGTTTTTTAGATTTGGTTAACCCGTCTATGCAACAAAGTCACCTGCTGCTGCTGCTGCTGCTAAGTCGCATCAGTCGTGTCTGACTCTGTGCGACCCCATAGACGGCAGCTCACCAGGCTCCCCCGTCCCTACGATTCTCCAGGCAAGAACACTGGAGTGGGTTGCCATTTCCTTCTCCAATGCATGAAACTGAAAAGTGAAAGTGAAGTCACTCAGTCGTGTCTAACTCCTAGCGACCCCATGGACTGCAGCCCACCAGGCCCCTCCGTCCATGGGATTTTCCAGGCAAGAGTACTGGAGTGGGGTGCCACTGCCTTCTCCACAAAGTCATCTACAATTTGCCAAAACCTCATTTTGATCATTATCATAATAGCCAGTATTTTCTGGTCACTTTCTGTTTGCCATTACTTCGTATGTACTTTCTCACAAGGTCCTCCCAATGTCCCTGTGAACTAATTTCTATAGTACAGATGACAGGACTGAAACTTGGTTTCTCTAAATGACTTAGCCAAAGCCACACGGCTGGTGGAAGTCAGATTCAAACTGCAACAGCTCGAGCATGGGGCCTGTACTCATGGCTTCTACACACACGCAGATCATCACCTACCAAACCCCTGCGTTAACACAACACCTGACCATGGTTCCATCAGCGTCTCACAAATACCCAGTCTGAGCCTAGCAGAAGCATAAACCTCAAGTGATACAGTTGATAGTAAATGTTTTCTTTGGGGGTTTTAATAAACCGTCTTCTGCAGTAAAAGATTTAAAGAGCACACAAGTGTTTTTTGAATGCACCTAGGAAGGCTGTGCCAGGGATCCCTGTGCAAGGACCAACCTCCCCCGGGTGGCCTCGTGGCTCCCTTCCTCATTCATCTGGATTTCCATCCATGCCACTTCTTCAGAGAGATTTCCCCTGGCAACCCCCCCAGCCTGAAACAGCCCCCCTTCCGCATCTCTCACCCTGCTTAGTTGTCTCCTACAGCATTTATCACCCCTGGGCACAGTGTGTTTCTGTATTTGTTGATCATCTGCCTTCACTGCTGGGATGTTACCTCCATGAATGAAGACACTTGGTTTTGCTCACTCCTCTATCTCCAGTGCCTAGGAAGCACCCAGCACAGAACACACAGTATCTGGTAGGAGAGCAGCAAATCAATTAATCTCTGGGTGATAGAATAACTGCTACTTTGTATTTTTATCTTTGTGCTTAGCTGCAATTTCTAAATTTTTAGCAGTCAAATTTTACCCCTTTTTTATAACACAGAAGTAAAGTCCTGTTTATAAAAGCCTTTCCTTTAGAGAATAGTACCCTATTATTACATAAACTCAAAGAGATGATGGCTGCTTTTGGTCACTGGTAGCCTAGAGGCATGAAAACCATGTTAAATTAATCCCCTGGTGCCCTCAGATGACAGGTCAGCACACCCAGCCAGGGGCAGGCACTCATCACGGGCTTCCCTGGCCAACTCAGCTGCTGCTAATGGCCTTCTGCCTTTAGTGAACAACATCCTCCCTGCATGGCAGAGCCATGCGGCAACAGCCACCTTCCTAATCCTCACAGCATGCCTGGGAGTACAGAGAAGGCAGTTTCTCTACACTGCCATGTTACTCCGTCTCATGGGAGCCAGAAACGTAAGGAGAGAACAGGGCTCACAACTGTCCCCCAGAAGACACCCACTGGCCTCCCCCAGCTCAGTGTAGGGGAGCTACCCAAGAGAAACCCTTGGAGCCTCACCCAAGAACTCCACTGTATTTCCACATCAGACACCAGCAGACTCAGCTTTTACTAATCTTCTCTTTACCCCAACCCAACTGCACCCCTAAATAAAGTCTTAAATATTTACTTTGTTCTTTAGCTCATCTCGCTATAACATGTACTGCTCCTATTAACCAAACTTAATGAGAGCAATTATTGAGAAAGTTATATTAGCATAAAGTTTAGACAGGTTAATGACTGCCTTCCCTTGGGAGCTGAGCTCTACAGCATAAGAGCTCCCCACCCTGCTCTGGAGTGAGACGGTGCAGTGAAGGGTCAGCATGGTTTCCAGAAGGCCAGACTTGGCTGTGACGAAGGCCACATGACAGCCATCGTTCAGTGGACATTCCTTGTGTGCCAATCCCTGTAGGCCGTTCCCAGACCTATCCCCAGATGGCTACAGTGTTTGAAGGTCATTCCCCAGGCAAAGCCAACAGGTCCTGAAAGAAGCTCTAGGCTGAAAGCCAAGAAAGGTACCATGAGCACCGTCAACCTCTCTTCCTTCTCTGCTACATGGCGAGCCCTATATTGCCCACAACAGCCTTAGCTTCTGTTGGTGACCTGGCTGCACCACCATCTGCCCCCAACACCCCGCCTCTACCGCCCCAAGCCTGGCACAAGACCCAGCACCCTCCAGACAGGGCTGGGTATAAAATGCACATCAGTGTTTGCTGTATTATGTTTGGACTCCTCCCTTCCAACAGGGCACTAACCACAAAGGGTGGGATCTGTAGGTAAGTGGGGACAAGATGCCATGCCAGGCTCCCAGCACATGTTTATCTCATCATGCACTTGCCACTCATGGGGAGAACATAAGCATCACTATCTTCGACAAAGCTAAGACTCTGCAATAGTAAGAAATCACCAACAGCAGGTTAGAAAGGGGACTGAGAGTTCTGCTCAAGATCATTTGATACCAACTGTCCAGTCTGTGAGTGCCAGAAGCTTCCAGGAATTTTGTTCCCCAGGTCCAGTTTTCTCCAGGAAAAATGGCATGAGAACTGGCTAGTTTACACACTCACCAAGCACTGACCATCTTCTACCCGCCTGGCCCACAGGTCCAACCCTGAACTGCGTCCTTAAGCTGTGCATGTCCCAGTGCCCAAACTTTACTGAGTTCTTATTTTGTGTGTGGCCTTCAGTGTTTTCCAAGGAGTAAGTCACAGTCTTCACAATGGCACCACAGCCCAGGTACTCTAATCCCATTTTACTGATAAGGAAATTGACTGGGTTTCTCCAAAGACACATGGCTCAGACGGGGAAGAGCTGGGATGTGAACCCAAGCAGCCAGGGTTCAGGGTCTGTACCAGAATCCTATGACCGCAGTTTGACCACCCTCCCCTCCCACAAGGACTTCACTTGCTGTTCACCATGGTTCTTTCACAATGACTCTGTTTCAAGAGCCCATTTCCAGCTGCACCCAAGCAGAGACGAAAGTCTCCACTGTAAATGCTGACTTGGGAAGTTCACCAAGATGAGACATCAAGACAGCTTTAAAGCAGTTCAAGACGTGTGGTTCCCAAGGGGGAGGAAGGTGGGGAGAAGTAGACAGGGAGTTCGGGATTAGCAGAGGCAAACTATTATACATAAAGATGGATAAACAACAAGGTCCATGTAAACCATAATGGAAAAGAATATGAAAAAAGAATATATATGTATATGTACGTACAAATGAGTCACTTTGCTGTGCAGCAGAAATTAATACAACATTGCAAATCAACTATACTTCAATAAAAAAACATTTTTTTAAAGGAGTTCATAGTGTAGCTGGTCACCTCAGACAAAGCACATCAAAATGCATTGCAAACCTTCTATTAACCCGTGACAGGAGCCCCTCTGCTGACTCTGTCAATGCAACAGAACTTCAGTCTGGCACGGATGGACTTGGGAGGCTGTGATCATGCACATGAGATATGCCCTATGTCCACAGGCCAAGGAGGGACAGAAAAAGGAGACCGCCATGAAATGAGGTCAGCAGGTTGAACCATGGGGCAACTCAGATCCTCTTCTTCACGTTTCAAACTGGACACTTTTGACCTTCATTTCTAAACTCAGCCAACAACTTCAGACCACCTTTACCACAGAGGCTCCATCTCTTCTTTTTCTGAGATCCAACAAGGACAGAAAAACTGAACTGGCAACTGATTTTCATTGAGGCTGCCTAATTTTAGAAGCTAGGGATATGCAAAGCAAAAGCACGGCTTAAAAGAAAATCCCTCAAAACCGCAAAAGCCTCTGAACGGAAAAATCCTTTTCAACCACGTGGAGACAGAGACAGTCCCCTGCTTCATCCAAACAGCTTTCATTCCAAAACGTTGCTGGGTTTGTACATCTCAGGCTCTAGACGGCTTCTACTGAAGTAATGTGTTAAACAGGTAGAGAGAGGATGAGGCGGCAAAGACAAGGGAACATCTTGGGTAAAGCATATGCGGGGCTGTCGCTGTGGAACGTCTTTTGAATCAATACCATATGCAAGCTGATAGCACAACTGTATACACATACCTCATTAAGCCAAATTAGAGCAAGCGGGATCTGTCGCCTTCTGATTAAAACAAACACGTCTAATTTTGGCATGTCCTATCTTCCATCCGCAGAACCACCCTGGAGGCATTTTCATAAACACAATAAAGCCTGTACAAGGTCCCAAGGCCAATACCGCCATGCATGCTCCTAAGGGCTGCTGTTCCCCCTGATGTGTTCCCTCAAACAGCTGGGGAAGCATGGCATCCCCCCAAAGGGATACTCACTCTCACTTTCTGAAATGGAAAAAGCCACTTTGAAGTGTCAGTAATGAGTCCAAAAGCACTAAGATTGGTGGGTCCCCGCCTCTCTTCTGCAAAAACTCTTCAGTCAGAGAAATCCCTAATATAAGGCTTCCCTGGTGGCTCAGATGGTAAAGAATCCACCTGCAACGCTGGAGACCCAGGTTCAGTCCCTGGGTCGGGAAGATTTTCTGGAGAAGGAAATGGCTACCCACTCCAGTAGTCTTGCCTGGAGAATCCCATGGACAGAGAACCCTGGCGGGTTACAGTCCACGGGATTGCAAAGAATCGGACACAACTGAACGACTAATATTTTTCACTTTCAATACAGTGTAGCTGGTGAAAATTCTTTTTTAATCCTACTTACATTTTTATAATTACCCGTGAAGAAATGACAAAGTAAATTACCTTATTATGGAATCACAGTTTCCAGAAAGCACAGGAAAGCAAAAGTATTTTTCCTTCTGAGCAACTTAGCAGTCAACTTTCTAGGTACTTTCAGGAATTCCTAAAATATTCAGGAAACTGCCAAGGTAGCAGACACAGTGGTTCAGAACTGAGAGTGTGGACACCAGTGTCGTGCTAAAAGTTTCAGAACTGTGGCTGACCTGGTGTGTGGCCAGCAGGCGTTCAGCTGGACAAACATTCCTCCCGTTCCGGATGCGAGAGGCATGAGTTCAGTTGGACAAACATTCATTGAGAACCTGCTATTTGCTAGGCTCCCTGCAATGGGGGAGACCTGGGTTCGATCCCTGGGTTGGGAAGATCCCCTGGAGAAGGGAAAGGCTATACACTCCAGTATTCTGGCCTGGAGAATTCCATGGACTGTACAGTCCATGGGGTCGCAGAGAGTCAGACACGACTGAGCTACTTTCGCCCACTGCTATATACCAGGCTTATAGGGCTGAAAGGAAAAACAGGCTATTTTGCCCATGCCTTTGAAGAGCTTGGAGCCTGGCTGTGGAAACGTCCAGGGATGCACATAGTAGTCGTGGGGAACATAAAGCATAAAGAAATCCCTGAGAGCAAAGGACATCAAGGAAGCCTTCTTATGGGAAACAGTGCTTCAGGTGAGGCTTGAAAAAATATGATAAATAAGGGTAAGCTAGAAAAATGGAGGGCATCCAGGTTGAGGACAAAAACAAGGCAACGTTTTAGGCACACACAAAGAGCACGTTGTAGGCTGGGCCAGTTCCTAGAAGGGCTGAGGCACACACTCAGGCACAGCAGCATTTAAATTGGAGGCAGGAGACTTCTCTGGCGATCCAGCGGTTAAGACTTCGCCTTCCAATGCAGGGGGCGAAGGTTTGATCCCTGGTCAGAAAGCCAAGATCCCACATGTCTCCTGACCCCAAATCCAAAAACATAAAACAGAAGCAATATTGTAACAATTCAATAATGAGTTTAAAATAAACTGGGGGAGCAGAAAGGCTAGCATTCCAGAAGCCTTGTCCTCTGAACCCTGCTGGAAAGAAAAGCCTGAGCTGGGCTTATGATGACTCTGGAAATCCAAACCATAACATGATAGGAATCTGTGGTCATTGTCTATGTTCTATCTGCTTGCTTGGAATCTTTTTAGGGACACTCTCCCATCATGAAACCTCGGGGTGACCTACATGATGTAGGCCGAGTCAGTCAGGAGGTTACTGCAGTGTCACTGGGTCATGGAGAGGCATACACTGCAACCCAAGCTGTTCCCAAATACTATTGCCAGAAACCTAGAGTCTCCGGTGACTTTTCTGCCACCACCCTGTGAGGATGGCCAAAGAGTGACGCCCATGCTCACAGCAGTACCGCTGAGGTTCCTGGAGATGGTCCCAAGCCTGCCTGCATCCAGCAGTGTGATCTCGGCCTCATCTTCCGAACCCACCAACTACATGGGCCCCCAATTCTACTTCTGTTTGATTACTGATAAATACATGGATTTCCTCTCAGTATTGATAACAAAAGTCTCTGCTGCTGCTGCTGCTAGGTCGCTTCAGTCGTGTCCGACTCTGTGCGACCCCATAGACAGCAGCCCACCAGGCTCCTCCGTCCCTGCGATTCTCCAGGCAAGAACACTGGAATGGGTTGCCATTTCCTTCTCCAATGCATGAAAGTAAAAAGTGAAAGTGAAGTCGCTCAGTCGTATCCGACTTGTAGCAACCCCATGAACTGTAGCCTGCCAGGCTCCTCCATCCATGGGATTTTCCAGGCAAGAGTACTGGAGTGGGGTGCCACTGCCTTCTCCAAACAAAAGTCTCTAAGAACGGACAAAAAGGTCAACTGGGGAACTTCAAGTTTAAAGTACTCAAGGAAGTAATATACGTGTATGAAAATATTTTCTTATCCATAAAACACTATCCAAATATCAGTTATTAGTTTCACTGTGGTGATATTAACAATTAGTCAGTATTATATTACATATAAACATTAACAACTAATAATTAGTCAATATGGCCTTCATTCTTATATCAATATTCCAAATGTGTAGCCTTTAAACTGTAACTAACAATGTTTATTTAGTGCTGACTTTGCACCAGGTATGTTTCTATGTAGTTTGCTGATCTCACTTAACCCTCAAAAACAACCCCCATTATTATTATTGGGGGACTATTGGGCACTATTTTTATCTTCCCAATTTTATAGAAGAGGAATTGTAAGCCTTGAAAGATTAAGAGAGACTCCCTGGTGCTCAAGGGGTTAAGAATCCACCTTTCAATGCAAGGGACTCAGGTTCCATCCCTAGTTGGGGAACTAAGATCCTACATGCTGTGGGGCAGCTAAGCCTGGGTGCTGCAACCACTGAGCCTGTACACCACAACTACAGATGCCCACGTGCCACAACACAAGACTCCCACACGCCACAGTGAGGATTCCATGTGCCACAACTAAGACCCGACACAGCCAAATAAATATAAAAAAGAGAGAAACATTAAGAAACAGACCCAATGTCACAAAGTAGAGAAGGGTGTGAGCCTGGGTAGCATGGAACACGGAGAAGGCAACGGCACCCCACTCCAGTACTCTTGCCTGGAAAATCCCATGGATGGAGGAGCCTGGTGGGCTGCAGTCCATGGGGTCGATAAGAGTCAGATATGACTGAGCGTATCCTTCACTTTCACTTTTCACTTTCATGCATTGGAGGAGGAAATGGCAACCCACTCCAGTGTTCTTGCCTGGAGAACCCCAGGGACGGGAGAGCCTGGTGAGCTGCCGTCTATGGGGTCACACGGGGTCAGACACGACTGAAGCGACTTAGCAGCAGCAACAGCATGGAACAAACACTGCCTTTCACTGTCCCTCATCTCCTGAGAACTAATGCTCCAACTTCCTTTAAACTGGTATTTCTAAACAAATGGCTTGCAGCAAAGCAATTTATACTCCAAAGTCCACATTAACACATGGCAACTGTCTTTCCCAAATCTTGCCTTTGCTGGCTTCTTTCCTCCATAAATGCACCACCCCTGTGTTCCATCATGTAAGCTCCATCCTTGAGAATCGTTATGACGCCTCCTCCCTCGCCCCCTCCCATGGTCCACCAGCAACCCCGTCAGGTGGGCTCCACCCGACATGGATCTCAAATCCTCTCCTTCTCCCTAGCCTCCCTCACACACCTCTTTCAATCCTTCTACACGCGTCAACTAAACTTTCACCTGGCTTCTCTATGACCCACTTTAAAAGCATTCTGCATCCACATTTTTCTCTGAAAATACAGACCTCATCTAATCATCTGCCTGCTTTAAACCTTCATCAGCTGTCACTGCATACAGAACAAGATAGAAACTCCTTAGTACTACATTAAAAACTCTTCACAGATCCCCCAACCTACCTTTCCTGTCTCATCTTCTTTTATGTTGCTCCAGTTAAGGTCTGGAGGGTATTTCATGCTGTGAAGTAGATCTTTAGGGACCTCTCTTGCTTCCCTTAACTTAGTTAATTTACTCGCTCATATCTAGATAATTATATACTCTAGTTAAAATTAATAAAATGGAATTTCTTCTAAAACATCCTTGTAATTTAAATCCACTCTCTCCAACTACTTTGCCTTCATTATTCTGAATTAGTGGCTCTTTTATGAAAAGAAATAATTATATTCTATATAAGCCAGAGTAAAATGCAAATTGCCAAAATTGTACGGTTTGGGTCCGGGAAAGAGGCTTCTTAAGGTCAGAATCCTAGAACAGTCTTCTGGGAGTGTATAACATTTTTTTTAAAGGTTTCAAAGACCAGTTGCAAAGCAAAAAGTGGTGAGGCTTGCAAACTGCCTTGGTACGAATGGGGAAGGAGACTAAAGGTTTCAGCTGGTGATCAGGAAACCTCAATGTCTCAAACATCTTTCTTCACTGGTCATAAGTGGGAAAACCAGTTTTTAACAATGCCTTATAGATGAGGGTTTCTGAACTACCACACAATTGACATTCGGGGCTAGATAATTCTCTGCTGTGGGCCAGCCTGTGCAGCACAGGCTGTTCAGCAGCATCCCTGGCTTCTGTCTACTAGACGTCACAACATTCTCCGTTGTGACAACCAAAACTGCCTGGGGGGAAAAAAACCACAGGCAGTTGAGAACCAATGATATTAATATCCAGGCACAGAGAAATCAAAACTACAATGAGATATCACTTCACACCAGCCAGAAGAGCTATCATCAAAAAATCCACAAACAATCAATGCTGGAGAGCACGTGGAGAGAAGGGACTCCTCCTAGACTGTTGGTGGGAATGTGAATTGGTGCAGCCACTATAGAGAACAGTATGGAGGTTCCTTAAAAAACTAAAAATAGAGCTACCATATGACCTTGCAATCCCACTCCTGGGCACATATGCAGAGAAAAACACGAACTGAAAGGTGCACCCCAATGTTCACTGCAGCACAGTTTACAAGAGCCAAGAATGGAAGCAATCTAAATGTCCACTGACAGAGAAGTGGATAAAGAAGATGTGGTACACGTATATAACGGAATCCTACTCAGCCATTAAAAAGGATCAAATAATGCCATTTGCAGCAACACGGATTGACCCAGAGAATGTCACACTGAGTGAAGTAAGTCAGACAGAGAAGGAGAAATATCCTATGACATTCCTTACATGTGGAATCTAAAATGAAAGGATACAAATGAACTTACAAAACAGAAAGAGACGCACAAACTTAGAGAGCAGGGGTTAGGGGGCAGGATGGGTGGAAGGGACAGTTGGGGAGTTTGGATGGACATGTACACACTGCTATATTTAAAATGGATTACCAACAAAGACCTTCTGTATAGTACATGGAACTCTGCTCAATGTTGTGTGGCAGCAGGGATGGGAGGGGAATTTGGGGGAGAATGGATACACGTATATGTATGGCTGAGTTCCTTCACTGTTGACCTGAAACTATCACAAGGCTATACCCTAATACAAAATAAGAAGCTAAAAAAAAAAAAAAAAAAGAAAGAAAAATACCCAGGCACACAGGTCAGCACCACTCCTCCTGAACTGTATTTTCTTCCTTTTCCTCCTTCCTTGTGATAAAAATCAAAGTGCCCTTGACCACACAAAGTGAAAACCAGACCAACAAAGACATACATTCTCTGTGATGGTACTAAAGGGATTGTTTCTGACAAGTAGCCAAATACTGACTGCCCCCTGTGCAAAGAATGACACAGACAAGGCCAGGTAGATAGACAGAAGGAACATACTGGCTTCTTGCTCAGATTAATAAAAAAATCTTTCTTTAATTAATAAAAATCAGTCTTCTCTCTCTCCTTTCTCTCAGGCAGTGCCTGGAGTGCCACTGACAGGCTAAAACCTGATCCTGGGAAAGTCATCCGCTGTGCTGGTTTCTGGGCGGGGCTGGTGCTAGGCCAGCATATCTGATGTCACAGGGACACAAACGAGGAAACAGCACAGGTGCGACTTCATTTCAAGGTCCATTAGCAGCACCAAGAGGGGGGAAGCTGCACTTCCAAACGCAGTCCCTGGAACTCAGCAGGAACATTTTTCAATTTTCGAATGCTAAGAATAACAATCATGGTTCTTTTCTTGAGAACAACATCCCAGTTCAAATACACTGCACTTCAACTCCAAATACTAGAATATGTTGCATGCTGAAACTGACATTTGGAAAACGCAGGGCTGCCTAATGTTCAATTTAGACTCAGTATCAGAAAGCATCCTCTTGAGTTGTGCCTGTATTTTTGATTTTGCGAATGTTTCCCAATTCATTCACCTT
Source organism: Bubalus kerabau (assembly GCF_029407905.1). Taxonomy (NCBI): domain Eukaryota; kingdom Metazoa; phylum Chordata; class Mammalia; order Artiodactyla; family Bovidae; genus Bubalus; species Bubalus kerabau. Next base: position 116,821,897 of record NC_073626.1, read on the forward strand.
GCAACTGTAAGCGATCACAGCACAAGGGGATGGATGTGGTCATGATGTTCTGTCTTCTATTCAACTGTCAGCACTGGCCAGTTATTCAGCTGATGTTGAATGACAACAGGCCCTTGAGAGTATAAATGAATAAATTTGTACACACAAGTGCCCACACTCCTGCTTCCCCTCCCCTCACCAGAGAGCTGCACAATATCCCCACTCCCCGCAAATATTACAGCCTAGAGTGGGAACCATCACATACTATCCAGGGCTCCAGAGCACCAAATCACCCATGGGAAGTTTAGTCATGGTCGAGAAACACAGAGTTGTATTTATTAGATGGTGTCTGCCACTGTTGTCTAAAACAGGAAAATGAGAAGCCAAGTCCCACTTGTGAGCAAATCCCTGTACATGTAAGTGGAGAAGGGGAGCTACAGGGAGGAATTCCTTGCAGAAGTGAAATGCTCTCCCCTCCAGCATAATCCAATCAATGTGGACAATACTTACTAAACACCTTCAACAGCCAGGCTTTTAACCAGACACAGATGGCCAAACAAGGATAGAAGCAGACAATGACAGTCCTCAGCAGGCCAGCATTTTCACATTACACACCTGTAGCTCTTTACCTTTCCCCTATGTCAGTACATGGCCAAGAACCACCAACCCTAACCTATTCTCTCCCCTTCAGAATTTAAAATCACAAATCCAGAGAAAAGCAGAATTGGTCTTTCAAAAAAAAAAAAACACCCAAGTATCATTCCCAAAAAAAGTAATTTTGACAAGGAAATATACAAGTTCTATCAGTGATTAAACCTGAAGAAATCATGATTGGTTGAAAGGTAGGTTTGGGGTTTTTTTCAACCTATTTTTTCATGTCTTTGATTCACCTTCCTCTTCAGTAAGATAAAGATTGCTCAAAAATGCAGTTCAAATCTGGTTCTTTACTTTCCTAAAGTCCATTTCCACCACAGTTTCTCTAGGGGAACATTCATTTTCACATAATAAAAAAGCCCTAGAGTAGTAAATTTGGTAAGACAAGCCATTTTGGATAAAAATCACATACAACATAGTTAAACAGAGCAAGGCAAGGGGAGACACACACACACATATCCCTAAAAAGAAAATAAATTTAGAGAATTCTTCTTCAACTGCTATGGTATCCAATTTAGATACAGTTTATAGTCAGCCAGAAGATATATCAGCGAGCAATAAGACACAACAGTAAGCAATCAGAAACATCCGTTAGCAATAAGACACCAGAGTAAGCAGTAAAGACACATCAGGGAGAACATTTCTGAGCAATTACCACATGTCTTAATGCAGCAAGGGAGGAAGAACCACTTCACTCAACTAGTATTGGAACCCAATAAAAAATGAACTCTCATAGCTCAAAAGCCACCCCTGCTATGACAGGAGGGATGTGAGAACTGCTAGCCTGGCCATGGACCAGGGAAAAGGGCAAAAAAGCCATGAGGGGTTGACCATGAACTAGGACTGGGAACTCAAGTGCTTTGGCCCTCTTTATGGCACGCTAACCCATAGACCTGGCAAATAAAAATACATGTGTGTTCTTTGCAAGATACAATGGCCCCTCCGACCTCTGGAGGAAATAAAGGTGGATGCCTGCATTCTTCACGTCACATCTATCCTCACTGTGGCTAGCCCGGTGTCTGGCAGGGGTGCATATGCACGCACGCACTCACAGAAGGATGACATTTCTTTTTGTTGTTGCTTAGCACACAGGTCAGCCAAAGAAACAGACCCTCAGACAGAAAGAACTTCCATTTTAGACAGGATATTAAGTAGTCCAGGAAACTGTCAGCTCTCTAGGAACCTCGAAGAAAATGGGAGCACATTTTTCTAGACTCACCGTTTGAGATGATTCACAAAACGGAAAGCAAGGAGCGGGGAAAACAATCTCTTCTCTGCTTGGCATGAGGAGGTCTTCACCTCAGCCCCACCCCCTCCCACATACTTAAACTCATAAAACCTGCGAAAGCACTTACTTCTGAGATGCTGAGAAGAGTAAACAAAAGCAAGGCTCCAAGTTCCTCCAAGGCTCAGGAACTGGAAACAGTTTAATGGCAGAGAATGGCGAGTTTCCTCTCCTTCCTTCTAACTTCTTACCTGGGTAGCAATCCATCTCTAGTCTGTATCTCCTCTTCAATCCCCAATTGCCTCCATCCTAACCACCTTCTAAGTTTACCTTCCTATCAGAAGCCTTCCAAAGACAGCCCCTCTTACAGTGACCATAGTTTGTGTTATTCCATACATGTGTATTATTTTTCTAATTGGCCAGTAAAAATCTCAAAGGTATGGAGCGTGTCACACACGAAAGATGAAAACAAGTAAGAATGAGGTTAGTTATCAAAGGCAGAACTTTAAATTAGCTCTCTTTTCCCAAAAAGGAAAGATAAAAAACCAAATTCTCTGGTTCTATAAATATTAGTAAAAGCACAGCACCAGTGGCACTTTTAAAGAAGCCCTTTTCAAATCCAAGGACTTTGTGCAGAGGTCCCCAATCTTTGGCACCAGGAATCGACTCAATGTACGACAATTTCTCCGTGGACAGGGAAGGGGGGCGGTTTCAGGGTGACTCAGGTGCATTACATTTATTTGCACTTTATTTCTATGACTATTGTATCAGCTCCACCTCAGATCATCAGGCATTCGATCCTGGAGGTTGGGGACCCCTGACTTAGAGAATGTGCTCAGAGATATTTGTTAACCAAGTGCACCAGCTCCATGCATGGGCCAGGGACTCCATTTTGAAAAGAGTAGTCACTGCCTCCATCACATTTCATTCCACAATTGTGTACCCTGGGACTTGAAACTCAGGCAGGAAATCTCCCTGTGAGCCTGGCACACAAACAAGACAATCAGAGGCAGTGAGATCCATTATCAGGGAAAAGAATGATGGTCGACACATGGACATGGGCCCTCCAGGACAGAGGCAGTGGGAGGCAGCAATGCCAGAGACAGAACACCACCCCCCCCCTACACACACAACCCTCTGAAACAGGAACCTACAGAACTGCCAGGAAATCAGAGAGGACCTTCTCAACAGCACTTCCTACTGGGAACAGGGGTGGAGGAGTGGAGGCTGGAGAGGCCTGGGTTCCATTTATTAATAAGCAGCTCAACACAGTGGGAGGTTTTCTTGTCTAATTACAGAAGCTGCTGGAAACTGCAAGGAAGACAGGATTTATGGCCCAGATGACACTGCCTCTGTGTTGTAATTAAAAGTTACTTTTAATGCCTCTGTTTGGTCAGATACTTTGGATTATTAGAAATATAGTTTGCAATTTAAAACTTGCTAAAGGGCAGAGAACACAGCAGAAAGGTAATACAACAAGCTTGCATAATGTGAAACAGTTAAATGTTTTGACACTGGGAGGTGGGAAAGGAAAAGAATCTCGTTCCACTTAAGGCTGTGCGTTTCCTATAAGAAAGGGAGAGAAAAACAAGCCAGAGAGGGTACTAAAGTAGATTTTTAAAATTTCAAAAGTAACCCAGCTATTTATTTTATCCATTAGCTAGAGCTTGTATACCACCCACCAGGAGTATAGACAACTCATTCACAGCCATTCACTCAAAGCACCTAATCCTTATCCTCATCAAAGCTCTTTGCGTTGTCCTGGGTCCCCAGGAAATGACAGTGGTCACCTAACAAGGCCAAGGCCTAGCTTAACCACAAAGGCCAAGAGGCCAACGTCAGGGCAGAGCGATGTGGGAGAGGCGGGGGAGTGGGTGGGTGGGTCCAAATGTGAGCTGTGGACAATACACATTATGTATGATATGGGGATTGTTTTAAATCCATTTCTATTCTTTTATCCAAGAGTCCAGTTACAAGAAGGGGGTCAGACACACACATCCAGGTGTCCACAAGGGGCTACAGAATCAGGCCAAGATCAGGCAGGGGCCATTTATTCCCCAAATGCCATTTCTAGAACGCCTATTTCCCTGGATACACAAAGGAGGCAAGTTTGCCATGGCTCTTCTTTAACAGCAGGGAGGAGAGAATCTATTATGTGGAACAGACTTTGAAATTGTTTGATGAAAATGGGGAGGGGAAGGAACCTCTACCTGGTGTGAGCCTCCCAGATCACCTCTGTATTTCCTTTATCCCTGCTATGAATCTTCTCATTAAAAGTAATTCCAGGAGCTCATTACGGGAAACATATCACAGAAACCACCCAATATTACACATCATGATGAGACTGTAAAAGTCTTTGAACACATTATTCAAAAATAAATTTAAAGTTAGGGTTACAGGGACCATACTAAGTTGATGGGGTTTATCTTATACCAGTAAGAACCACTGTGCCCCTGTGGTTCTCCTCCTAGTTCAGAGCAGGCCTTGACTCCACATCTGGGCATAGACTCGTGGTCCTTACCTGCCACATTAATTTTCTCAAGTAAGCTGGGAACAGGTGTGGTGGAGTTGGTCAAGTTTGTCCCTGTGCCGTTGCTTACGAGGTTGTCCACCTTTGACTCCAACTTGCCAATGCGCTGCAAAATGTTATCCAGCAACACAGCTAGAGTCTTCTTCAGATCTGCAACAGAAAATATACATAGCGTTTAAATACAACAGCTTAGACGTCCTCCAGTCCCCCTGATATCGGCCTGGCACACACATGCACACTCACGCTCGTTCTCTATTTCCCTCCCTCTGATGTGAAGAACAAAATGTGGCAAATCAAAAAGCACCACACGAAGACCTGTCCTAACAAACTCCACCTGAAAGGCAACAGAGGCCACATTCAAGGGGCCCAGAGACTCCAAAACACATCAGTTCGCTCTGTAACATAAGCTTCACAGTAAGTGACATAAAACTGTTCGGCTAGTAGGTTGAGAGATGCTGTTATTTAGCATCCTACCAAAGCATTCAACTCTTCCTCCTCTCACATGGTGGTCACTAACACACAGAATGACAAGCCCCAAATGCAAGAAGGCCTTGAAAACTTCCAGATCAAGTTCATTGTTGTTGTTGTTTGTTTTTTAGTGCTGTATACTCTTGCAAGTCCCAATTTTTTGAAAAGTCTTTACTGCCGTTGGTTACATATGGTAATACTTAATAAAAAGTTATGAGCTTTCCTGGTGGCTCAGCAGTAAAGAATACACCTTCTAATGTAGGAGATGCAGGTTCAATCCCTGAGTTGGGAAAATACCCTGGAGAAGAGAATGGCAACCTACTCTAGTATTCTTGCCTGGGAAATCCCATGGACAGAGGAGCCTGGAAGGCTACAGTCCATGGAGTCACAAAAGAGTCAGACACAACTCAGCGACTAAATAACAACAACAAGATAAAAGCTACAGTTTCAGATTTCAGATATGCTGGATAATCCAAAGTTAACTATAATGCAATTTAGAAGCACACTTAAAGACCAGATTCATTCATTGATTCAAAGTGAAAGTCGCTCAGTCATGTCCAACTGTTTGCAACCCCATGGACTATACAGTCTATGGAATTCTCCAGGCCAGAATACTGGAATGGGTAGACTTTCCCTTCTCCAGGGGATCTTCTTGACCCAGGGATCAAACCCAGGTCTCCTGCATGGCAGGCAGATTCTTTACCAGCTAAACCACAAGGGAAGCCCAAGAATACTGGAGTGGGTAGCCTATCTCTTCTCCAGTGGATCTTCCCAACCCAGGAATCAAATGGGGGTCTCCTGCATTCCAGGAGGATTCTTTACCAACTGAGCTATCAGGGAAGGAGTTCATTCATTAAAGATATTAATTAAACAACTACGATGTGCCAAGCATTGTTCTAGATGCTGGGACTATTTTCTTCTGGTGCTTACATTTAAGAGTTGATTCTCTTTCTTACATATCTGGCTATGGGTTACAGAGAAATGTGCTTCTCTCCAGATAAATTACAGACGCATTATCTTCAGGCCTACATAAGGTATTTATTAAGTTTGTATACAAGGTACTCTACACACAGAGAGAGATTAAGTTAGCCCCCCTCCTCTAGAAACTCAAAGACAGTCTGACTTGTACATGTGAGCAAGGCAGGAGGACCACAGGGCAGCAGCTATGTGAACAGAATCCAGATTGACTTATGAGCTGGGAGTGGGCCAGGGGAGCAGGGTGCAGCAAAATCCTGAATTCAGACAAAGGGGAACCTTCCATTCTGCTGAGAACAGAGCACACCTGCACTGCACAGGTGCTCAGATCTGGCCAGGGAAGCAGCACACTCTGGACCAATCCACCAACCCAGAGCACAGCCCATGACCGTCCACTAACAAGCAGGCAGGCTTTCTAGTTCCAGTCAAGAGAGAAACACTCATCCGAACAGAAACAAGACACGTAACTGACATGCAAGTTTGCATTTCCGGGGTTTACAGACAGCATCACTGAAGCTCACTAAAGACTGGAAACAGAACCCACATCTTTATCCTGGAAGTCTGGATCTTTGTGCTTAGCATAATCTCAATCTCCCCGCCACTCCCAACACCAAACATAAGACTTCTTCACAGCATTAAGATCTGTAGCAGTCTGTTCATTCAGTCTCTCTAACAAACATCTGACCAGGTCTACTTTTTATTCTTCATTGAGTATGTTACCCACAGATACTAAGATAAGCTGGCCATGCAAAAGAGCAATTGGCCAAAAATAAGATTATAACAAAGAAGGTTAAAAAGGAACTAAGAGTTCCTGAATGTCTATCAGGTGCCATGCACATATATAAGGAACTGCATTTATTAATAACTTCATATTCTCCATGAAGCAGGTGTGACTTCATTTTACAGATGAGAAAACTGAGGTTCAGACAGGAAGCAATATGCTCGTGCTTCCAGACATACAAAATCACAAATGGGGACTCAACTCAGGTCTGCCTAATTCCCTGATGCCTCGCTGCTACCAGCCAGAAGTCAAGAGCCAGGGCTGAGAAAAGAAACCAAGTGTGAAATTCAGTGACTTTCAGCCTAGTGATTAAGGGCTTAGACTCTAATCACTTCCTAGGTTTGAGTCCTCTCTCTCCACTTCTGTACCTTTATTTGTACAAGAGTGAAAAGAATAAGCCTACCTCTTTGGCGTTATAATGAGGATGTAATGAGTTAATATTGTAAAATGTTTTGAACACTTCCTGGCACATAATAAGTGCTACATAACTGTCTGTTACATAGGTAAGTTAAAAAAATAAAACCTTTGGAAAACGCTCTCATCCTTCCTAGAGAAATCTCTCCCCGAGTAATGCAAAGCTTTATCGTTTTATCCAAAGGGTCATGAGATCACGCTCCTCGGGGGCTGCAGCCTGACAACCAGTGTGACTCACAGCCTGTCCCTGACACATCATTAGCTGGCACAGGCAGCAGGAGTCAGCCACCAGCTCTGGTCTTACATTGACTCTGAAGCACTGACTGCCTCTCCAGAGCTCTGAAGACTGCCAGAGGCTAGCCACACAGATGGGGGCCATGGTGCTGCTCAGAGGTGGCTGCGTGCACTCTAAAGAAACCACTCCTCAGATAAATGATATCCATCTCCCTTCCCCTGCCCCCCAATCTCAACCTCTTTGCCCAGAGCCTGAATCGTCAGCCAAGGCATCCACGTGTAAAAAGGGCATTTAACTCTTACCAGCAATTGTAGTTGGCCAGACACAGAGGCCTGATCTGCTAGTCTGGCTTTACTCAGGTTTCTCAGTTTGTACGCTATTGACACTTTGGTCAGATAATTCTTTGCTTGCCAGGAGGGTGGGGAGCAGGAGGAAGGAGGCTATCCTGTACTGTAAGGTGTCTGTGGCATCCCTGGACTCTAGCCACTAAATGAGAGTAGCAATCCTCCTGTGTGAACCAGAAATGTCTTCAGACGTTGCCAATGTCCCTTCTGGGGAGTACAACTGCACTCCATTCGAGAACCACTGAATTCAGCACATTCTCCCAACGCTTGTCTTCTGCACTGCCCTCTGCAGAGCTATCAAGATAGAACTTGGACACAAGGGTTATGGGAGAAAGAATGAAGAGTGGAAAGACAGTCACTAAACCTGCATTATGTATGACTTCCATGCTGACACTACTGCAAATGTGATGCAAAGTACAACGAGGAAAGGTGGGGGCTGACAGAGGCCCATGCTGCAGGCCTCTCAAGAGCTGGTAACCCCTTCCAGCCTTTTGCCTTGTGTTAAAAGGCAGCAGGACTCCTGGAGAGAGTCTCCCAACCACAGCTTTTGGTTACAGTTATTGGTGGCACACACACCCTGGATACAATACACGGTGGTCACATCAGCATTAAGACGACATTCTTCCTCGATTCTTAAAACACAATCCATCAATAAATGTGACTTACTCTCTCTTGTTGATCCCACCTACACAGATGGACCTTGTGTGACTCTATGACACGGTATAAAGGAATTCATGATGATGAGAATGCTGATGTTCACCATTACGCTGCTCCAATACTACTACGGCCACGGTTGCTACTGCTGCTCTTATCACTACACTGATGCAACTGCTACTGCTGTTTCTCCACCAGCACCAGCAACACCATTTATTGAACCTCATGTGTTAGTTATTGGGCTAAGCATTTTACATGGATTAATTCATTTGGTCCCACAAGACAATATGAGAAACACGTTGCCATTCCCATCTCCATCATACAGATGAGTAAACCACAGTACCTAGAGGTTAACTAATTTGTCCCACGTGACTGCAGATCTAGGGTCCAAACCCAGGCAACCTAGTTCCAGACCCAACAGTTCTTACCCACCATGCTTTACTGCTTCTTAAGGAACCTTATGGACCTTCCAGCCAGCAAGCATCTCTGACTTGCTGCTTCTGAACACACTTACTTAGTAGGAATTAAGTCCTGGGCTTCTGCCATGTGTCCCTGTTAAATCACACCCCAACCTCCCTCAAGACTCACTGATGGGGCAGTTCTGTGAGCAACTCCAACACTTAAACATAATGAAGAACTTGTTTTTCTGTGTCTTCTCCCTTAAATTCCATGAATTGAATACAAGGCTATTAAAAACCTTGGCCTCTCTAGACACTTTTCCTGAGTAGGCATGTTTTCTCTCCCAATGTGGAAAAAAAGAAAAAAGTTCATTTTCAATTCAAGCAGCTATTTGAGTTACTATTTTGAGACACTCCAACACAAGATAAAAGATACTTGTGTCAATAAAATACACAAGGGCAAAGATGATCCCAAGTTCATCTCTGAGTCCTTACAAACTGGCATGGTGCCTGGCATATTACAGTAATCAGTAAGTGTGTGTTACCTAAGTGGATAAGTAAATGAATGAACCAACAAATAAATGAACTACAGTCTTCCCACAAAAAGGCTGAATAAGCGATACCTTTCTAGGTGATGCAATTGTTTCTCACCTTTGTATTTCACAGCTAAATCTGCAAGAACTGTTAAAAGAGTTTTATTGCAATTTTAAACTTAATACAGAGTATTTTTGTATGCATTCTTAGTCTTAATGTTAACCCATATATTTGATAAGACTGAACACTCAAGACTAATTTCATATAGTTTAATAAAGAAATGAAAGGAAAATATTCTTCCAAATTCCAGTATAATATCTTCATATTTATCATTGTGTTTTATACTTATTACAGCCATAAACTGTATCCTCAGCAGGATTACAATTTCCAATTACTAACAGACTTTTAAAATTTTGTTTGTGCTTCAAGGCCTCAGTAATAAAAATTTAATCCCAACATTACTATTGCAATTCTGTGTTCTGAAAACTTATTGAACGTGATAAAGAAGAGATCAAAGTAAGTGAAAACATTTTAAATGTCCCTCTGGGGAAAGAAAGCTTTGGTTTCCATCAGGCCAGGAGTTCTTTGATAAAGGGTGAGATCAACAAAATCTCAGAACAGGTGCCCTGGCAGCTCTGTAAGTTTTCCTTTCTGGAAAGCCATGACAGTAATGGTAAGAGAGGCCGGAAGAGGTTTTCATATCCTTGAGCAGAACAGTCAAGGATTTATCACTGCCAGCTATACCTTCTCCCATAGCTGGGGTCCAAGGAGATGGAAACTAAAGAAAGGGGGTCCTGCTAGTGGAAAAAGATCTATCGATTTATAGGTCTATTGGCTAAAGCTGTGAGACTGCCCAGATCAGCAAGTCAGTTAAGCAAGGCTGTGCTGCCCCACCCTGTTCCCCTGCAACATGCTTTCCAAGCAGGGGTTCTCTAGCTTGCAGTCCATCAGGCTCAGTTATGGAGTCAGAGGTACCAGGTTCCATCCTCAAGCCGCTCCATTGGAACCTGCACAACCTACACGTCAAAGATTCTGGGTCCAGCCACAATTGAGAACTACATTTAAGGTGGCTGCCATGATTCACTGGCACAGAACCAACTGTGCAATGAGCAAGGACTTACATCAGAACTGCCAAAAATCATTTACATCTGGGCTTGCTCCTAACGCAAATCCCTCTCTACCATGGCCACCCTCAAGGGCAGAGCTCAAACCAGAGGACCACAGAGCAGATTCATTCACTGCTCTGGAAAAGCCAGCAAAAGACAAGGCGATAATGAGAAAGGAAGGTGCTAATGAAAAATGAATTAACCCCAACCCCATTCCCACTGACTGCCAGGAATGTCAAGTTTCATCAGTTACATGTTTGAAAATTAATTTGAAAGTGACCTTTCCACAGAAAGATAATACGGTTAGAGCAATGACCAAAATACAGTCCATTCATTATGTACAAGGACATTTGAAGCAGTGTTAGTTATAAAAGAGAACAGTGTTATTTATTACAGATAAGCTGTGGACACTACCCAAACACCAGCAAAAAGGTTACATTATATGATGTCCAACTATTCCTAAAATGGAATAAATCACTAGACTGGAGCCCGGGGAGGGCAGAGAGCAGGTCCATCCTGTCATCTCTGTTTATTGCCACAAGCTATTGACCCCAAGAACTCAATAAACATTTATTGAATGAAACGTTTGGATGAAAAAGGAAAAGTGTATGGTCATTAAAAAGACCTAATGGATGAGAAAATACAACAAAGATGAGCTTTAAAAGCTCTGTATAAAATATTCCAATTTTAAAAAATAAGCATACATATACCCATCTGCATTTAAATAAAGGACTAGAGAGAAATCAAATTTATCTGGGTTTGGGGGTAAGAAGTATTTTCTTCCTTATTCTTTATTTGTAAGAATGCGATGATGGACTTGGGACTACCTCTGCCCTTGTGTGTTTTATGGAATATTATCTTTTATCTTGTGTTGAACAGCTTTGAAATAGTGACTCAGATGGCTGCTGGAATTGAAAATGACTTTTTTTTCCTTTCACAATTGAAGAAAAAAGAAGCTGACCCAGGAAAAGTGCCTGGAGGGTCCCAGGTTTTCGTCAGCCTCATGTTCCAGATGCTCTGAATTTTCTATCAATGTTCATATCACTCTGACCATCACAAAGGTATGAAATGCTCTCTGGAAATGCAGTCAGAACCATGTATTCTACCTCAGAACTCCAAAACACTGGCCACAGGTACCCTGACACCCCTACCCTTCCGAGAAGCATCTCGGTCACTGACCAAGCTCCATCTCATCTGAGTTCTTCAAGTCACTCAGAGGACAACTCACCCACATCTAAACTCACCGAAGAGCCCTTCACCCTGCAGTTGTCATAGGCAGCCAGACCAGGTCACAAAGGGAGCAATCACCACACAGTGAAGAACAGCTTCCGAGGCTCAGCATCTCTGACTGCATGCTCCCCCGGGTTGGCTGGAGGCAATCAAGCTGTGACTTGAACTTGTGCCTATTCCTGTGCTGTGGGGAGGGTCGTGAGGATTTCAAGGAATTCTGAGGCAGCACAACCTGAGACCGGATCTTCTCTAGGCCTGTGGACGGTACTTAGTGCTTTACGGAATCTGTAAACAGCCAGGACGGAGTTCTTGGGCTGCTTTCTCCCTTTTCCTAACACTTTTCCAGCTGCATGGAAAAGGACTCAAGCAACTTAGCAATCAGTATAGAAAAGTCCACAGGCTCTGAAAGGTCAAGTCCACTGTCACCCGAAGTCCCCAGTGACTCCAGGGCATCTTCCTTGTCGGGAAAGAGGAGCCACAGCATAGCCCTCCCCACTCACCATCCACCCCCAGAAACTGCTCCAAAGGTGCCCACTTCATAGACAAAGCGAGAGAGGCTGCACTGGTCCATCCCACACCCATCAGAGAAAGACTTATCTTTGAATAGGAAGACATTGACAATCACACATTCTGTTTCTAAGATGCCAAAGTCACTCAGTGGCGTTAACACACCTTTAAAAAGGGACCCAGGGCAGCGCCAAACTCTCCATAGAGTCCAGAGCAGCGGGCCTCAACCCTGGGCTGGAGCCCAGCATCTGTGTTGCCACAGAAGCCCTGGGGATCCTGGTGGGCACGCCTTGCCAATCTTGTTTAGGAGGGAGTGGCAAGCCTGCTTCCTCCACACCACAGCTTATTTCCTCTCTTGTCTGGTTGGGTCCTGTCCTCTGTAAACCCTAAGAACAGCCGCATAAACAAGCTCCTGAAGCCCCATACTCAAGTGAATAAACAACATGAGGTCTACATGGACAATTCTCGTTGGCTCGTAGCTACTGCAGGTCGGTGCAGGCCAAAGTGAGCAATAACTCATAACAAATACACGTTACTGATCTAAGTGCTTTGATAAGCTTGGTCGCTTGCAATCCTTACAGCAAGCCTATCAGGTCAGTGATACTTTATCTGCTGTTTCTTAAAAGAGAAGGTGGGTTTTTAAAACATCAGTGACTTGCCCAAGGTCACACATCTAGTAAAGAATCCTTCCACAAGTCACAAATAAACACATTCCCAATGCCTTCCAGAATACACAATGGTTCCGATATCCAGATCCTGCATAAATAGCTACTTGGAGGCACCTGGACACCCAGTTCATAGGGAATCTCTTCTCATTTCCTGTCTCACGGAAAACATGACTGAGTCACTGTGATTTTCAAATTAGCCTCAGCTGGAGCCGTACTACACAGAGAGTGGAGGGGACACTGCTGCTATTGACCCGTGGGTCCCACTATGTGCTAGGCAGGTGCTGAGGCCCCAGAATACTGTGGGGAACAAAAGAGATACAACTCCCTGCTCTCTGGGAGCTTACAATCTAAGTGGGGGAGAGAGGCGATGATAAACAGACATGACTGTGTCATGACAGGTGGTTTAAGTGCCAGGAAGAACGAGAAGGAAGCAGGGGTGGGGCTCTGCTTCTGAAAGGGCCCGGAAGGAGAGGCGGGAGCCATCTCTGTGCAGGTGGAGGGAAGAGCGATCGCTGAGGTTCAGAGGCAGGAAGATGCATGGCCATCACCCAACAGCTGGTCCTGGAAGATGGCTGCGCCATGAGGCAGCATGAGCGGGGTGGACAGCTCTTCAGGGTGGCCGGGAGCTCTGTCCGAGCAGTTCTGACCGAAAGAGCCCAGGGACACAGCTGGAAACGGGAGGAGCTATGGCCCCCAGGGAAGCTGAAGGACTTACAGTTCAGGGCGGGATCTGAGTCTGAGGCCAATCCCTTCAACACCTGTGTTCCCTTCTCCAACCAGGACCAGAAGCAGCAGTGTGGTGTGAAGAAAAGGGCTTGAGAACAAAGGGAAAACAAGAAAGAGTCTCCAGTTCCTCCTGGAGACCCAGATTCTGATTACAGAGCTGTCCCAAACACACCCGAGGTCCTCCTCAGACATCCGGACTGGGCGGGCATGCCCGTGAACTTGGCCTGGCTCAGATGGACATGCTGTGGGGGCCAGGCGTCTACCACAGGCTCCCTGGCAAAGCCCCAAGCCCCAGAGAGGCCTGTTTTCAGGTTCCAAGCTTTTAAAGCAGAGCTCTTTCTTGAATCATACCAGCCATATCACTGTAGAGTAACCAGGGCCTCCTCAGACAACCAAATGGCCCATCTCTCTCTCTCTCTTTTTTTTTAACCCCATACCTGGTTCACTCCAAGAAGAATGTATTTCCCTCAAGGGCAGAGAATTTCTGCCTGGGCAATGGTGGTTTTCCCATATCACCCAGCCCTCCCCTCCAAAACATGTCCCTTGATCAAATTTGGAGGAACAGAGGCAAACAGAAAAAATTAAAAAAAAACAACAAAAAAAAAACCAAATCTTCACAGGCCTAGCCAATGAAATCCAAGTTCATTTTTTTTTTTTTCTAACACTAAATGGTGTTAGTCTTGGAAATGTACATCCCCAGGCCAACGAGGGCCACAGAAGCTCAAAGCTGCTACTGCTCCACTGCCCACTGGCCAGCAACCAAACCTCCACCCTAGTTCTCCACCCCCACATCCCTAAGGAAGCAGAAAGAACTCCCTTCCTTCTTACCTCCCTGCCCCGCTGTGGAAGTGACAGTGGACAAGAGGGCAGGGGCAAGACAGCCTGAGCTCTACAGAAGGGCGTCCACCCATCTCACCCCCACCACTCCCATCACACCGAGACCACAGCCTGCAAAGCCACGGCACCCACGCCCTGTGCCTGCTTCTCCCACATCAGCACCAGCCAAGCTACTCCGTGCTCACTTTCTTCCAGCTGCAGTGGCCTCTGTTCTGCCCTAGGAGTGCACATGAGGCTTTGCTGCTGCTGCTGTTCAGCAGCTAAGTCGTGCCTGACTCTTTGCGACACCATGGACTGCAGTACACCAGGCTTCCCTGTCCCTTCACTATCTCCCAGAATTTGCCCAAGGCCTTAGGACCTGGCATACACCATGCTTCTTGCCTGGCCTGATCTGCCTCCATCTCCCACCTGCCACCCCGCCCAGTAGCTCCTCGGCATCCTTTGGGCTAAAAGACACCTCCCAGGAGAAGCCTTCTTTGACCTTCTCCTCCAAAGTATCAACAGCTCCACAAGTACTTAAAAAAAATTCCACTCTAATCATTTTTATTCCTGGAATTTACTGTTATCTGTCATTCTCTTATTTATTACTTCTCCCTCCAAGTAAGTGTAACCTCTATGAGAGCAGGAACCCTGACGGTGTTTTCCCAGCTGTGCATATGAAGCTTTGATGGCATTGACAGATACTGGCCCACAGCACAGACATGGTCCAGAGTGGCAGGCTAGAAGGGTAACAGCCAATCTAGGGGACAGTCTAAGCCCAAGGAGTTCAGGGAACCAGGAGACAGGAGATTAGGCAGAGCATGTGTACAGACCTGGAAGCCAAGAGGAAGCAGGCAGCACGGAAACAGGATATTGGTGGGGGGCTGGCCGAGAAGCTGGGGCTCTCGACTGCTTCAGCCTGAGCTGTTGACCTATCCCGGTCAAAGCACCCCAGTATACAGAGAATCAAGTGAGAAGAGTCAAGGTTAATAGGGTGAGGATGGACCCCTTGGTTGGGGAGAGGTGTGTCTCATCAGCCCAGGTTTCTATTACTTTGAGAACAGGATGGACCATGCCTGGCCTACTAGAAAAGAGCTGATCACTGAGCATCAGAATTTGGGTCAGGCCATTGGAGACAGACATCAGTTCACCTCAGAACAAGCCCGGCACTGACTAGAGCGAATGACACCATTTGTGATGCAATTCCTGAGAAATCACGGACAGGCATGGCCCTGCCAGTCATGCTGGAGGCTGAGCTGCGGATGGCGCTGGCTTTACACACGCCTCTCCACAGTGACAGGGGAGCGCTCAGAAATGCCCTCCACACCCCAGGGATGAACGCTCCAACTGTTCCACACAGGCTGCCCGGACATCTTCCAGGCACTGCTCCTGAGTGACCAAATCCCAAAAGACAGTCAGAAATCTCTTTTGGTATCACCAGACCAGGGTTGGGGGAGGAGGAGATATCATTTGAAAGTTCTTCTACTGTTGTCTGAGGATTAGTCAAATGAACAACCAACTGCAATCTTGTTGGAGACTGACAAACATTTTTGGCCAAGGACCAGAGAGTAAACATCTTAGGCTTTGTACTCTCTGCAGCAACTACTCAGCTTTGCAACTATCGCACCAAACAGCCACAGACAATACAGAACAATGGAATGCTGGGTTCCAAATCCTTCCAAAGCCATATGAAAACAAGAAGGTCTGGCCCAAGGCCATGGGATTCCTGGGAAATTGTTGACACAGGAGGGATATGATCAGATGAGCATTGCAGAATGAACTATGGAGCCTCCTGAAAGATAGAGTCAGCACACTTTAGATGTTATGTGAAATAAATCCTGGTATTGTCACGTTTGTCTGTTATTAGTTGCTATAAACAAATGAGAGTGTTTGTGTTTCAGTCAAACTTTATTTACACAGACAGGCAGAGTTCCAAATGGGACCCACAGGTCATAGTTTGCTGAACACTTCTGCTCCAGCATCTCAAGTCGGAAATTTTAATAAGTCAGTAATAATCTAAAGTCATCTGCTGTGCGCGTGTGTGCTCGGTCGTGTCCAGCTCTTTGTGACCCCATGGACTGTAGCCTATGAGGCTCCTCTGTCCATAGAAACTTCCAGGCAAGACGACTGGAGTGGGTTGCCATTTCCTACTTCAGGAGATTTTCCTGACCCAGGGATTAAACCCACGTCTCGTGTGTCTTCTGCTTTGGCAGGCAGATTCTTTACCACTAGTGACACCTAGGAAGCCCCCAAATCATCTACTACAGTTCTTCAAACACCTGCTGCAGCTCCTGAAGACACATTAAGAGCCTCTGATTATACCAATACAGGACGAGAGAAGGGAGGAATTTTTTTTTTGAGGGGGAGGTGGTCTATTAATTGGGTTCATTCAAACCAGACACGGGTCCCAGTCACTGAGGGTCAGCTCTTCACTGTCCCAGAGCAGACGTCCAGGAGATGCTCTGTGCATGGGCTGCATTTGTGGCAGAAAAAACACTGCAAACCAATGGCTCATGCATCCTCATCCCCACGCCTCCAGCCCAGCTACACCGCTGAACATCCAGCAGTCTCTGTATCTCCAGCCAACATATAACCTCACCCACCAGAGCTGCCCAGCGACCGATATGCCCACACCTGCTAGTGATGGACTCCAGGGGAAGTGCATACCCTCACAGTGGCTCTCCAGCTACAGGACTGGGCCTGGATTGCACCACTGGGCTCAATCCCAGTTGCTGGTGCCCAGAAATGAGAACCAGGGAGAACCAAGCTGGCAAGATTTAAATAACAAAATTCAATTATCTGCTTGAGGACTTCCATGAGAAGATGCTGTTAGATGGGTTTGTTGTTTTCAGTCTTAGTGCAGTGGTTCTCTAAGGTGGAGAGAGGGGAACATTTGCCCCCCAAGCCTGGAGATATTTTTGATGCTAGTGGATAGACACACCAGAGATGCTGCTAAGCATCCTACAAGATACACCATGCACAGAATTATCTGGCTCCAAATGTCAATGGTGTTGAGAAGAAAGCCTATGCCTTGGTAAGATTTCATCTCATGATGATCCCCAAACCTCAAGCACAAATGCACAGTCCAATTAAATTCTTGAACCTCAGCTCCAAGGACCACTTTGATTGGCAGGCTGAGTTGATTAGATGAAAGAGAAAAACAGGTTAGACTTGCCATTTGGTTGTTTCTCTGTTGTTTCTGAGGAACAGAATTATTCTGCTAAAATTCCTCTGTAAAGGGAGAAAGTTAAAATAAATTTCTGTAGTTTCTTTGAGCTCCAAAGTCTTATGATTATAAACATACAAGGTGGTTGATATTCTATCTAGGCTACTCGGAAGTTTTCAATCACTTTCTAAAAAAATATACTGTCTCTGTGAGGCTAAAAAGCTAAGACCAGATCATTGCTCTTTAGTGCGGAGGAAACTCATGCTATGAGATGTTTTGCAGTACACAAGAAATAAAACCACTGCCAACAACTAGGGAAAAAAAAGTCTATGCATTTGCCATTCAAGTGGTTTTTCCTTTCCATGATAAAGATTTGAGAGAGAGAAACAGGAGGAAATTACTACAGGACTAGACCCCTTTCTCTCCAAATGTGTAACATGGAATGCACGGAACCAGAAATTGGAAAGCCGTACCTGTTTTACTCATGACATTTACTTGTAACACAATAGAAACACCAACAGTGAAAATTTGCTTTATTTATCTTTTTCTGGTGGTTTATCTATAATATTTGGGTATTAATACAGAAGGTCCAAGTCAACACATAATTTAAAATCCATCCTCCAAAAAATTACCTAGTGGTTTTTCAACATCAGCTCTCAAACTAGTCTCAGTTTTTGATCCATCAGATCAAAGAAAGGTGACATTTAGATGTATTAAAAAAAAAAACAGTGCCAATAGACACTGCGACACTGCCAAACCCTGAAAGACTGGATTAAAAGCAGACTGTGTGATCATTCAAATAGTGGGCATTGAAAAAGAAAGTCCACATTGTATATGAAAAACACCCATTTCCTCCTTACCCAAAAAAAATATATATATATAATTAAAAAGTAACCATATTTCTTGGATTTCTTTTAAAAAGAAAAAACATATATGTACAATTGAGTATGATTTCTGAGGTGGCTTAGCAGCACAGAATCCTCCTATGGATTTGATCCCTGGGTTGGGAAGATCTTCTGGAGAAGGAAATGGCAGCCCACTCCAGTATTCTTGCCTGGGAAATCCCATGGACAGAGGGGCCTGGAGGGCCACGGTCTACAGGGTCTCAAAAGAGTTGGAGATGACTCAGTGACTAAACAACAACAGCTCCTGTGTTTGAACTCAAAGTTCAACACCTGTCGCTACACATTTTCAGGAATCGTCATCTGAACGCTAAAGTAGCCCATCAATGTTTCCCACCTCCACCAACTCCACCCTCGTATCTGATTTATATTATACCTCGGGTTCCAAACCTTGAGGCCACTGAAGTCTCCATTCAATGGCCAGAACTGTCACTGCACAACTTCACAAAGGTCATCCACTGCGAACCAAGTCCACTCTAATACTCAGTGACCATGGGAGGGCTGCAACTTGGATTCTCTGAAACACGGTCTGATCCAAATTTCATTTGCAATTTTTGTATGTGTGTGGTGGTTTAGTCTCTAAGTCGTGTCTGACTCTTGGAACTCCTGGACTATAGGCTGCCAGGCTCCTCTGTCCATGGGATTCCTCAGGCAAGAATACTGGAGTGGGTTGCCATTTCCTTCTCCAGAGGATCTTCCTGACCATAGGAACCAAACCTGGTCTCCTGCATTGCAGGCAGATTCTCTACCCACTGAGCTACGAGGGAAGCCCCCATATTGTATTTGTGTATGCTTTGGTAAATATTTTGTGCCCATATATATTTGTGTGTGAGTGTGTATGTATATACATATGTATCAGAAAGATATACACTGAAATGTTAATTATGGTTATTTCCCACACTTGTAGATTTATATGTGATTTTCCTTAATCTTGTTTTTTTTGGTTTGTCTACAGCTTCCAACTTTTCTATATTAAGCCTAACTTTTGCTGAAAGAAAAATAATATTCCATATGCATATCTTTTCACTCAACCTCATTTCAAAAAGGATTTCGAGCACCTGACAAAAAAAGCAATGAGTACCAAAAGATCTCTTTCAAAGTGAGAGCAATCAGAGACTAGAGCAAGAAACCAGAGAGCCATAAACTGTGAGGAAACCCAAGGTTAAAACTACTGATCAGCATGTAGGCTCTGATGATGTGTGTCCCGGCCGGAGGGAGGCACACATTTGGCTCTGAGTTTTCTGGCAGGCCTAGAACATTCCTCCTCACCCTCCTTACCTCGCTCCTACCCATCCTAATTAAGTTTTGTTTAGGGAACAATAATGAGACTATTTTTCTACATTCCCTGAACATCCTCCCAGATGAACTCATGCAATCCAGCCATGTGTCCAGCGAAGAGGAGCCAGCTGCAAATACAACCAATAGAGCTCCAAGAGGGAAGCCCCACTGCTCCAGGCACTAAGCATCAGTGTGTCTAAGAGGTCAGAAGCTCCCAAAGGGCACTGCTTTAACTTTCTCAAGGCATCCCTTTGTGTGCAATGTGTCGCCAGGAAGGGAGTGGCAAGAGGTAGACTCAATCCATGACCAAGTGTGAGAGCCTCTGGGGTCCCTCAGAGGCAAAGGAGAATTGGATGGAGGTGCCCCGGCAGTGCAGAACTTACCATAGGCCGTCATGACCCCCGCATAGGGTCCATCCACCACGTTCCTATTTTCTTCAGCCAGCGCCTTTATGTACCTCTTGCTGAGGTCCAGGATCTGCTCCCGGAGCATGGAGCTGCTCTCGGGCTGAGTTCGCTGCTGGATGGTAAAATGCAAGAGCATCATACCCCAAATAAAGCCAAAAGTCACGAGGAAGAAGCCCAGCTTCTGAGAGGACAGCTTCCACGGAGTGAAGAAAGCCATTGCTTTCTGCCGACTTCACCTGCCCCGGGTTCCTACAGCGCAGAGGGGAGACGTGAGCTCATGGTACTGGCTGGGTTTGCGGGTTTCCTCGACTCACTCTGGCTCCTGCATCAGCTGATTTCCTTGCCTTGTTTCCATCCTGCTGTGAAGAAGGGGGAAAGTTAGCAGAGTCCTCGTGGCAAAACACGGCGAAATAAACCAGAGCCTTGTTTTCATTCAAACAGCTCTGAAATGTGCACTTCCTTTTTTCTTCATCTGCTGGTAGCCTATTTCGTGTTATGATTTAGGATCTGTAAGCCGAGAGGGGAAGTCTGGCTGGTCGACAGAAAGCTGTACAAATACGGAGGGGAGGAATGTGTGTCTGCGCGTGTTCGCAGGTGTAGTAGCAGGGCTGTTCCAGTCTGGACCAAGTTCAAAACAGGAAGTTTGTTTTGCAAGGTGGGGAGGAGATAGAAGGATATTTCACTGAATGTCAGCAAAAACCCAAGAGCAGGGTGAAGTCGTATCACCAGCAGGCACTTCTGTGCCTGTGAAACTTGAACTTACCAAGTCAAGATTCTGTGCTCTGGCAAGGATTAGAGCCCGCAGCTGGAGAGGTGAGCCAGAAAGTGGATGCCCCCTAGGGGGTAATCAGACAAGGAAAAGAGAGAGCCCCCGCAACCGGTATTATTTGAGCATGGTCAGCTTTCAGTAGCAGTGTCTAGAGCCAAGCTGAAGTTCTCAGGGCCACCAGGTGGCCTCTCCCCAGACAGCAGCACAGAGAGGCTGTGCAAGGGGTACCCAACTATCTTTTCGTGCCAGCTATACAAGTGAAAGCTGCACCATACTTCTCACTTGCACACTTCAGCACAGGAAATGTGGGGCACACGACAGCCTGCTTTTTTGTGGTTCTCATTTTTACTCACACCATGGGGCAAAATGAGAGGTTACCAGGCATCTTCTCAATACCAATGCAGCAGATGCTATCTGGTATCAGCACAGGCTGCACTGTGGTCCTGAATCAAGCCTTCCCAACAAATGAGGCTGAAGCCTGGGTTACAAATGCATTGCAGTGGCACAGGTGGGCCCCCTTCTGAGAGTCCTGGGCTCACAAACCAGCCGGCCCACAAATGGCACAATTCTTTGGGCGTGTGAAAGCAGAAGCTGAGCATCCCCTCCTTCGAGGGACTGACCCAGGATGTATTCTGAGTGTGCCTATGTTGTGAGTCAAAGGATTCCTCTTCCTGAGCAGCATAAGAAGAAATGATAGGGGACCCTGGAGCAGTTAGCTTTCAGGGTCTATAATGAACCAGATCTATGCTGGTCTTCCTCTCTCTTTTCCTCGCCTGTCAACCGTCATCAGTAGCTGGTAACACCTCTACTGATACTGATAGTAAATGATAAATAAATTCTAGTGATGTCCCAGGCACTTGATAGATGCTTTTTATGCCTTAGCTCATTGAATTCTTAAAACAGTCCTATACAGTAAGAACTATTAATGTTATGTCTGTTTTATAGACAAAAAAACAACAACATGGAGATCACCTACATGGCAGAGAACAGAGAATCTACAGACATCCAGCCCAGGAGGCACCAAAGCAGGCCCTGCCTTCTCTAGACCATTCCTCTTCCCTGCCAATCTGTTTATGACCAAGAATGGTCTGAACAGGCTTAAAGGGTTGTGAAAAGCAATGAAGACTATGTACCTGAAATCCTACGTAGTTCAAAAGCCTAGAACATTCACTCTTGGCCCTTAACAGAAAAAGTTTACCAACTGCTGAATTCTAAGCCAGTGGTTCCCAGAGTGTGGTCCCCAACTCAGCAGCGGCAGAAGCATCAGTGAGAAAACCAAATTCTCAGGGCCCACTTCAGACCTACTGAAGCAGCAACTGGAGGCAGCCAAAAAGTGGTCGGACGGGTGGACCTATGCTTCAATAGCAATAGCAACCAGCAACCTGTGCTTCAATAGGCAATTCTGATGCCCGCTCAAATCTGAGAGCCCCGAACGCAGGCAGATGCCCTCACAATGCCTCACCATGGTGCTGCCAGTCCGTGTGGCGGTATCTCCCTCTTCTCATCCCGTAAGTTTCTCTGGTCCACCATACCCTCCACATCCACCAGTCTACTAGCCCCTTAACCCCCAGGGTCTCCCTGTCTTCCCTCAAGCTGCTCCCCAGACCTGGCTAACCCTGCCCCACATCACACGGATCATCCAAACCAAGCCTGTCTCCCCCTCCTCACCCCCACCCAGCTCCTTTCGCTTCAGACTCCTCCCCTCCCTCCAGGGCATGATGCTCCCTCCTAGTCTGAAGTTGTAAAACACTGTCTACCTGGACTATTTACCAGTTTCTGTATGGGATCCATGACAGCTTTAAGAGACTCCCCACTTGTGTTCTCAGAGAACGATGCTGCCAGGGGACCAATAAAATCCCTACAGATTGGATGAGCTGGTTACCCAGGCTCGGTGGCACTTCACTCAGCCCCTTCTCACGTGGGCCAGCTGAGAGGCACCTGCATTCACCACTACAAGGATGCACTGAGCACGTGCAGCCCTCAGGCTCCGGGGACTGAACAGGGATAAGACAGGACTCCCATCCTCAGGCCTGAGGCTTCAGAAGCCACCCTCCCGCCCCCCCCCCCACCCCCCAGGAAGTGGCTGCACTTCCTTTTCAATAAGCCATGCCAGTTAGCCGATGTCACCCCAGGGCTGAACGGATTTTCCCAGAGCAAGCAAACAAGATGCTTACCAAGAAAGACAGCCTCTGGTAATTTTCTTTTGCTATTTTAGGAGAGCCCCCAAAGCAGATAGGGATTACCTGTCAGCTTTCATACAAGAAGCCCTGCTTTGCTTTCCCTAATGAACCCCCGAAGAAGCCACTCAAGGCTGCAAAGTTTAAGCAAAGGAAAGAGCAGGCCCAGGAACTGAGCAAGGACCCAATAGTAGGTGGTGCTTCTCTGCCTTGGCTTTGGGGACAGTCAGGACCCACCCAGGTGATACATGCCAGGGGCAAAAAGACCGTCTGAAAACCCAGACATGGTAAAATCACTTCCTAAAAGAACAGTGATCACTTCCTCCCTTCCCATCCACTCATCAACATGCTGAAATATGGTTTCCCTTTTGAAATGTGATCAAAGATCACATTTGACAAGGAAATACATCTTAATTTAAAAAATAAAAGTATTTGAAAAGATACTCAAAATGACTAGCCTTTAAGGAAATGCAAATAAGAAGCACAATGAAATATCAATTCCCCTCTGTTAGGATGGCTATAATCAAACAAGACAAATAAGAACAAATGTTGGTGAGGATGTAGGAATAGGAGAACCCTTATATCCTGTGGGCAGGACTGTACAATGGTGCAACCGATGTGGAAAACTGTCTGGCACTTACTCAAATGACTAAGCAGAGTTATCAGATGACCCAGCTAACTCCGCTCCTAGGAATTCTCCTGAGAGAAATGAAAGCGTACATCCACACAAAAACTTAAACATGAACTTTCACAGCAACATTATTCAAAACAGACAAAGAGTGAAACCCAAATGGTCACCAAGTGACAAATGGATGACCAAAATGGGGCAAATTTGTTCTATTCAGCAATAAAAAGAGATGAAGCACTGATACATGCTACAACATGGATGATCCCTGGAAATCCTAACTGAAATAAGGCAGTCACAAAATGCCACATATTATGCAATTCCATTTATACGAACTGTCTAGTAGAATAGGCAAATCCTAGAAGTAGAATGTACACAGTAGTTGCTTAGGGTTCGGGGGGTGGGGCGGGAATTAGGAGGTGACAACTAAGTCTTGCAGGGTTTATTCTAGGGGTAGTGAAAATGCTCTAAAATGGATTGTGGTGATGGATGCACAATTCTGCGGATATACTAAAAACGCTGAATTGTATACTTAAATGGGAAAATTGTATGATATGTTAAACATATCTTAATAAAACTTTCCCAAAAAACAAAAAGCAAGCAAGCCCACCTCCAAAGGTGGGGTAGGAGGGAGAGCTGAATTGAAGACAGGCAGAGGAGCCTCATAGGTGCACTGTGGCCCCAGTCAGGACCCACCCCTTCCCCTACTTCCACAGCCGAGATAAGGCTGGACCCTTACTAAGGGCTGACCACAGGCTCTGCAACAGAAGGAAGTTACACAAGGAAATCTGCCACCCGTTTACCAGACACTGCTAACCCTTCTCAGCTCTGGATCACTCACTCTTCAAGGCGAGGCCTGCTTTGCCTGCCAGATGCCAATTTCTCAACACACTTGAGGAAACTCTCAAAATCAGCCCTGTTCTGAACAGAACCAGACTGAAGAAGGAGTGAGGAAGCTCCTTCAAAGGCCGACATTAGTGGGAGACCATTTGTCACATCAGGACCCATGTCTTTGGAGGATGGATGAAGACAGAAATGTCTATCCCTTCAGGAGCAATACCAGCCCCAGCCACGGAGACCTTTTCCTCAGGCCCACAAGACAGTCCCGACACAGCCCGTAGGTACCACATGTACATGGGTAGCACTGCCTGAACTTAGTCATTCCCACAGCTCTGCTGTCCTATCACGGGTCACCCGATCTTCCCACCTGTCTTTGGATGGCAGCCATCACCGCCTACCTCTTGCCTCCCCCTCTGCAGTAATATTCAAGAAATCCTATTTGTGTTCTCAGAGGCTGCTGCCACGCCACCATCACTCTCCGGCTCTCCAAAGCCAGTGCACCCTCTAGCTCACCAAGCTCCAGCGGCAGAAGAAGGTAAGTAAAGAGGTCTCTACACAGACTGCCAGGAAATCCACCCACGGTAAAGCATCAAAGAAGCAACTGGCTACGCAAGCCACTCACAAGAGTGTGCCCTCTACTAGAAGGGTAGAGAAACCTCACTGTTACAGGCCTGGTGAAACTGATTCGCAAACTTTCATTCCTGCGTCTGGTGCTGGAAACTGCTCAGGACTGCAAAACAGATCTGCGCTTCCAGACTGCAGCTACTGGTGCTTTGCAGGAGGCAAGCAAGACCTGCTGCCTTTTAAAACACATCAACCTGGATTGTATCTATGCCAAATATGTAACCATCATGCCAAAAAATATCCAGCTAGCACACCACATCCCTGGAGATCCTGCTTAAGAATCCACTATGGTGAAAAACATTTAAGAAAAATTCTCTTCTTCCTATTACTGGTAGTTCTGAATGTTAAAATATTTCCCCCCCATGAGGGTCAAAAGGTAACTAAGTATATAACTGCAAGTGGAAAATGGGGTGGGGGTGGGGAATCAGTATTGGCAATTTTTCCACTTTCATTTCCGTGAATTTTTAATATAAATGTGGGGACGTAAAGCATTAATGCAAGTCAAAATGCTTCAGTGAACAAGTTTCAGCAGTTCAAGTTGATAACAACATAAATAACCCTGTTAAAATTTTCTGGACAATGCCAGCATTTGGATTTTTTTTAAAAACAGGTAAATTTCTTACCGACTGCAACTAAATGGTATTTGTAGCATTTTTATCACACAGTAGATTCCATTCATTCGCTATACTTCTCTGAGTTGTCCTATATGCAAGTACATGTTTTTAAGTTTGCTATTAAAATACATTAAACTATTAAAAAAAACCACACACACAAATCCTGAGTCCACTGTACTCATTCATGTTGCCTTGGAAACCCCATCACTATCTCACAAATGAACCCCATATCCTGTCTAAAACCTTCCCTGGATCCCTGGACTGAGGAGGGCCCATCCTCCTTGGAGCATCCCCCAGAAGTATGTGCTCCTTCTAAAGAGCTTCTTAACTACTTCTCTGTTGGATAATCTTTTCTTTCATTTCCCCTACAGGGTCTGTAACCTCCCTAGAGACAGGAAGTGCCAGGAATGGGACTGCCTTGCACATTGGGGATGGTCATTATGTGTTTGTCAGATGAAAGAATGGGATGACAGGGATGACAAAAACACAAATGAGTAGTGACCCCTGGGACCACCGCCTGGGGTGAACCACAAAGAAGCCGGACACTCTGAGAATGTAAGTTAACCTCACCTGTTAGGAGTTTTTAGATCTATCACATAGCAGTGAACGATTATTATGCCCTTGACTAGATGGGGGTTAAACTAAAGGGGATGCGGTGGTAGATGGGCACAAAAAGAAAAAAAGGGACAAAAGTTTCAGGAAATAATTCTAGAAGGGGCAGGGACTTTGGCACCAAAAAGCTGTCCAAGACAAGGGATGGGAGGGGAAACAAGTTTGGGGGGAACTTAGGTAGAGGCTGTTGGTTCCATCACTGGGTATCCAAGATGATCCCAGGACATCAGAAGGCTGATGAAGGGGAACTGAAAGAACTCCTGCATCTACGGCCTGGAAATCCACAGCTGGCCCCACCTATTAGCACTGTGGGATTGTAGACAAGTCTGTCTCAGGTTCTGCATAAGTAAAATGGGAAAGTTGTAGAACCACAGAACACTCTAGTAAACTAGATGAATAGGGGTTTCTGGTCTTCAAATTGTGTTCCAAAGGACTTTAGGGTCCCCAGAGATGTTTCTGAGGTTCTATAAATGTTCTCATTTGAATTGTCTACCTTAGTGTAACATTTTTTTCTTTAAAAAATTTGGTTAGGAAAAGTTTTATACTATAGATTCTAAACAAAACTTCCACATACCTCTGTATGTGGAGTTTAAACTTTGAATTCCTATGCTAATTTGGTAGGAAAATTAATGCTTGGCAGTGGTCTTATTTGCTTATTTGTTTTATAAAATTCAGGTCCACATATCTACTCATGTAAGATTGCATGATACCAAATACTAGGAGACCCAGATTAAATGCCAGATGAGGGTCCATCATAAATTGTATGTTTCAGAAACATTTTGGCTGATCATTCTTCATTACAAGTAATAATAGCAGTCTTTAGAGAATGCTAATGACTCAACTCTGAAACAATTTCCCACCACTTCTCTTTCCAGCCTCTGTAGGATTTTACATTAATAGCAACTTAAGAGTGCCTGGTGTTAAAAAATAGTAGCCATTACCATTTGCTATCAGGGTGAATGTGGACTTCCACTATTCTACAGCCAAAATTCAGCATAGAAATCAACTGTGTGCTAACTAGATGCGAGTGCACACCATCTCACTAATTCTGCCTCTCCAGAGTAGCTCACTGGCCTAGTCATCCACTTTAAAAGGAAGTAGGATAAATTAAAGCATATAAAATAGCTGTATGCAGACTGGGATACTACGTGAGACCTGGCTTAGGAAAATAATAACCAAGTACAAACTCTTCACTCACAGAGAAGGACACTGAGGTCCAGAAAACATTCTGCTTTCCAGTGAGAGTCAGAATCAAACCATAACTCAAGCTTCCTGATCCCATTTGATCTGTTCCACACCAAGCTGTATCTCCCAGCTGCCTGCAGAAAACTCAAAGGGGAAGAAACTTACCAAATGAAACACCAACCGGAAACCACAGTCCAATGACAGTAAGGACCTGTGAGTCTACTGTGACACCGTACCAAGCTCGAGGAGCTGGGAGAATCAGCAGGTGAAAAGAAGAAAAACATACATTCATGGAATTACTGGTGCAAAGCAGGCAGATGGCCTGGGGTGGGAGTCTTGCTCTAAATGTGGTATCTTCTGTTGTTAAAAGGAGAAGCTGAGCAGGAGGGAAGGACAACCAAAACAATTTTTTCCTCCCAAGTCAGTCCAAATTCCTAGGAAGATGCCTCAGGGCTGGATACTCACTGCCTGCATGGTTCAGTGCCATCAACCTGAAGCCAGTCCCGGGGCCCACTCACCAGCTGCCCCCAGTCTGAGGTGTGAGTCCTTGACAGCTGTGCTAACCATGAGCTCGCCTCCCAATTCGTGGAGCAAAGGAGCCCAGGAACCAACAGTGTTGGAGGCACTGATGGAACATGTACAGACAGGGCCCTCTTCGTCCACCTTCTTGACTGGATTCTCTGACACATTCTAGTCCTTTATAAACAGGAGAAACACATTTGAAGTGAAAACAGACTGTTCTCTTTAGAACCGGCTAAACAAGTCTTATTTTGAGTCACTAACCAAAGACACCGGCTAAAACAACACACCTTTGCTGCAAGGCCGGGGGGTGGTTCTGATGTTTAGGTTTTACACGACCTATGCCTTTTACATCTGAAGTGATCAAACCAAGACAGCCCTGGGCCTGGTTTGCATTTATCAGGCGGCACTTGCATTCTCCATGTGGACAGACAGAAGGGAAACGGCCGGCCGTGCCCATTTGAGGCAAGATCTGCCTTGCACTTACACTGTTGACTAAGTGTAGTTCGGAGCTCCATAACTGGCATTAATAAATAAGTTTTCAAATACTGTAATAAAGCTAATGACTCTGTATCCAGAACAGGCCCTCCTTCCCACCCTCTCTATTCCATCCCTTCCCCATTTCCAACGCCAACTATCCTCTGGTGTATGTGGCCATCTCCACTGGGGGAGCAGAGGGGCAAGGAAAACACTTGGAAAGGCACGTGATGACTGTATTCTGACTTCCCCTCTTGGGCAGAAGGCTTGCACATTACGGGCAAGTGGACAAAAAGGAAATATGACAAAGGAGTGCGGAGGAAGCTGTCACTTCTGGATCAGATAATACCTTTGTTCTGTAAGTTTCATTTACCAGGCTCACAGGTTATTCACAGTTGACAGAATGTCCCATCATCAACAACAACAAAAAATGAAACCACAGCAAGTCCAAGAATTCGGAAAACATCTACTAAGCCACAACAAAAAGCATGGGTCCCTGAAAAATGAAATAAACCCATTTAATCCAAGGTGTCTCCATCCTTGGCACAACTGACATTTGAGGCCAGATCATTCTTTGTCATAAGGGGCTGTCCTGTGCCTTATAGGAATTTGACAGCACCCTGTCCTCTAGCTACTAGACACCTTTAGATAGAACCTGCCACCCCCAACTGTGACAATCAAAAGTGCCTCCTGACAATGTCAAATGTTCCCTAAAGGATAAAAGCACTCAGGTTGATAACCACTGCCTTAGCGTACCAGCAGGACATCACCCACCCACTGGATGAGGCTCAGGGAAGGTGAGGCTGTAGGACTAGACTGAAGAGCAAGAAGAAGCAAACCAAGAGAACTCAGGAGTCAGTCACCAGCCCTGAAGATGCACAGGCTCAGAGCCCTGAGCTAAGACTAGAGGCCACAGACGGACAGGGCAGAGCAGGGGTAGCAGCTGATTCCTGATGCTGTCCCAAGCTGACTGACAGATGAGTCTCATTTTTGTCCACATCCTTCAGTCCCAGTGCTATCCTGGTAACTGCCAAGGAGCTCATGCCTGGGCTGGCTATGCCCCCATTTACTAATTAGTACATGGCATGCAGACTCCACTCCACAGAGATCCGAGTCTACAAATCAAGGCACAGGGAAGAAGCTTTGAGAAGACAATCTCTGATGCTACATCAGACAGTCTTAAATAGAAAAGGATTGTCATCTGGCTTCCAGCCCAGGAAACCATGAACACACATTATGACAGGTCGATAATGACTCTCTAGGAAGAAAAGAGGAATGGTCTGTGAGAAGATCACAGTGTGTAAATCTGTCGATCCCCCAACGTTGGATGAAACACTCGAATATTCTCTTCCACTCAGAGCCAAGGGACAATAAAGCCACAAAGGAATTTTAAAAGTATGAAATGTACTTTTCCCCCCTGAGGATCAGATTTCTGGCAGCTCTCTATATGTAGAAAACATCTACAAATGACAACAGGCCCTAGAGAACCCTGGAAAACCAGGGTCACAAAGATCATCAAAATTACTTCCAGAAAGTAGGACAATGCCTCAAGATAAAGCTCATTATTCAACAAGTGCTCCCAGAACCCGATCAGCCGATCAGCCCAGAACCCTACTCCTCCACCTGGGTGGAGCACAGGCTGAGTGCTGGACCACAATGTTCTAGCTGCACAGTCTGCAGAAACAGCACAGCTCTCTGAGCACTGGATCTGATAAAGATCAGCAAGTTAAAAGCTCTTTTTCTTAAAAAAAAAAAAAAAAAAAAAGACTAGCTGGTGAGTGAGAAGATGAGTGCACGCACACGCAAACATGCACACACCATTGGAGGTGCCAGTCGGAGGCTTATCAAACACAAACAGTTTAGTGAATTCCCCTTCACTTCTAAAATGGGGTTATAGCAAATCCCTATGAAACACAAAGTCCTGGACTCGGGCAGATCCTGGGTCATAAATGCCACAAAGCTAAATTTTCTTAAAGAAGAACTTAACCATCCAACACTAGATGCTAAGCTGACTTGTCCCTTAATATATAAACCAAGGTCAGCTCTCCCAATAACTACAAATATCTGGTCACAAGTTACAGGATTATACAAATGATGAATTATCTCAAGTTAAATGAGGAGAGTTCCCTGCCCTCCAAGTTAAGTGAAAGTGAAGTCGCTCAGTTGTGTCCGATTCTTTGCGACCCCATGGACTGTAGCCTATCAGGCTCCTCCGTCCATGGGATTTTCCAGGCAAGAGTACTGGAGTGGGTTGCCACTGCCTTTTCCAGGGGATCTTCCCGACCCAGGAATCGAACCCAGGTCTCCCGTGTTGCAGGCAGACACTTTACCGTCTGAGCCATCAGGGAAGCCCTCCAAGTTAAGAACTGCCTAAATCCAGGCCTTTCAACCCTGATGCATTTAAGAATCCTGGCATGTGTATTTAATCACTCAGAAATGTCTGACTCTTTGCAACTCCATGGACAGTAGCTTGCCAGGCTCCTCTATCCATGGAATTTCCCAGCAAGAATACTGGAGTGGGTTACCATTTCCTCCTCCAGGGGATCTTCCTGACCCAGGGATCAAACACACATCTCCTGTGTCTTCTGCATGGGCAGGCAGATTCTTTACCATTGAGCCACCTGGGAAGCCCAATAATCACCTGGGCTCTTTAAGAGAGAAAAAAAAAGATGCCCAGGTCTCATACCTAAAGATTCTGATTAACTTGGTCTGAGGTGTTCCCAAGCAAGGGTATTTTTATTTAATATACAGGCAGATGTGATAACCATTACATCTTTGGAAAGATATCCTTTCTAGCAAGTCTATGGATCCTATCTAGTGGGATCCAAAACACGGCCTACCCAGTATTAACAAAGATAAACCCTCTTCTCTGTACAAATGCAGGTGTGCTGTTTACTAGACAATATATATGCAAGGCCCTCTGGTTTTCTCCTTCAGGAATCACATGCTGATCTTCTCGGGTCAATGCCCAAGGCACCCTGCCCAAGGAGGCAGCCTTTCAGGAAGGGCTAGACGACTACAGAGCCCTGTTAGACCTCTGTGCTGTGGAAGGACATGTTGAAATAGAATGTTGGACTGTTAGGGCTTTTATTAATCTCTCCTTGGCATTTGGCTCCAAAGATGAGAGATTATCTGAGGCTAAAATAATGACCTCAATGTCTACCAATGTGTCTAGTAACCAGCACCTCTATAACCTCGTCTGACTTGTGGACCGGCAGCACTGAGATGAGCTGCTAGATTGTTGGAAATCTCAAGCCCAATCCCAGAGCAACTGAATTGGAACTGGCATTTAAAACGAGATGTATAGGCATTTGCACATTAAAGTTTGAGATGTGTAGCTTTTTATCTCATCCAGGATACTAAGAATGAGAGCCTTTAAGACACTAATTTCCAGTGGGGTATGGTGGAGAAAACAGCATAATTCTTCTTTTTTAATGTGCAAAGAAATGAATGATTTGGTATTACTTTTGAATGGGGTTTCTCTGGTGGCTCAGCTGTAAAGAATCCACCCGCCAATGCAGGAGATGCAGGTTCAATCCCTGGGTCGGGAAGATCCCCTGGAGAACGAAATGGAAACCCACTCCAGTATCCTTGCCTGGGAAATCCCATGGACAGAGGAGCCTGGAGGGTACAGTCCATAGGGTCACAAAAGAGTTAAACACAACTTAGTGACTAAACAACAACAAATTACTTTTGAATAAACTGGAGGCATTTCAGGAAAACCAGTTGTCTTATAGACTTAGTTACTGTAAGATGCATCCAGTCAATGAGAATGGCATCTGCAGGATTTTGATTCATTTTGCTAAAATCCAAGACATGGTTTGGATCCATGTCTTTCAACATTAACTCTGATACAGCAAGTAACTCTACACTGCAAATCATTCTATGCAGCAACCCAACATATACTCTGTGCTGCTCAAAGTTAGATATCATCAGGGGAAAGGGGGTTATAAAATTTTGTGTTATAATCGCTGAAGCGCTCAGTTTAGAAAACCTGCTTAACAATTCTGACTGTTGTCCCAGATGACTTCAAAGCGAAACACTTTTCAACTCAGGTAACCATCCTTATCAGAGGATGCTTAATTTTGCCTAAGATGATGTGAACCAATATTCAAGTTTCTAGAAAAGCCTCTAATTCTGGTATTTTCCAGGGCACATAACTGACTTTATGGCCACTCTAAGCCTTTCAATGTTTTGCTGAAAGGAACTATTTTTGAAGGATGACTAAAGTTCTCTCTGAAAGAAACTCTATTTGAAGGATGACTTCATCCATCCACTGTTCTAGATCGACTTAGCCCAACCTTTTGTAACAAATGAGCTCTTTAATCATCTTTCATTCTCTTACACACATACGCACAAGCACACGTACCTTAGCAACTTTCTAAATATTTCTTAATGCCTATTTCATTTTTGAAACAAGATATTAATTTATGAAATTCATTCATTTTGATACCATCTTTGTTCATGTGAAAAATGAATAATGACAAATTACCTTTTGCCTCTTTAGGCTGTTACACACAATCGGCTCATTATATGAGAAAAACGTATGATTAGTCAACAAAATCAATTTCACAATTACAGTCATATTAGTACACATTTGGGGTGGGGACCCAATGTCTATTCAAAACCAGAAAGCAATCTAATTATCAGTCCCAGAAACAAAACCAGACAGGAAACAGCCCAATTTCTTATATATGAATTTAACAACAAATCAAATGGTTTATAAAAGGAGGACCCTTTACTTCCTCTGGACACATTTTCACACAGAATGTGTGTTCCACTTCCCAGTAAGAACCACAGAGGGTTCTAAAACCACTCTATCAGTGCTCACAGGCCTTCTGGGGCAGGAAGGACAGCATCTCAGTGGAGAGGACGGGCTGGACAGCTGGGTTTCCTGCCTTGGGGTGGGGGTGCAGTCCCCCTTTCCCTGCCTCCAGGAGTTAAAGAGATGGGGCTTCTCTACCCAGCAGAGTCTGCCCATGGCTTCTTGGCCAACACCCAGGCAGCTGTGTAGATTTCCATCTAGGATGGGTCAGAAGTCTTATACCCAAGATCCATCTTCCAACCCAGCTTACCCTAATAAAGCTGGTACTGTAATCTTCATCTAGCTTCTACTATTCCCTCTACTTCAGAACCCAGAAGGAAGGAAGGGTATAATTAATTGGCATCTCCAACTCCCCATAAGTTTATTTTTTAAGTTTTCCTTGTTTTGTTTCTAAATATCAGGGTAAGACAGGTGGTTTCCAGCAGCTACTTGGAAGCATTTCTCTACAAATAACACATTGCAGGTGTATGAATCTTTAATTCTAATAAATTAAAAGACAAAATGACTATCACAGTCAAAATATTTTCTCTTTCTAAATATCGATTAAAAAAAAAAAATACTGTAAGATATGCCAAAAGAATCCTGATCAGATGAATCCAACTTTTGGCTAGAAGGAAGATAATCTGGAGGAAAACTGGCAGAATTGTCAGTAAAATGATCAAATTTTTACTTTTGACCTCAGTGTTCCCTATGCATTCTGTCTGTAACCAACAGCCTATTAGGGATATAAATAAATATTTTTATAACGTATCACTTCCAGAAACTTCCTGGGTGTCTGGTTCAGAACTACTGACCACAATATAAGCTCTTCATAAATGCTGGTAGACGTTCAAACCATTCCATCTTAAACAGGAATTGGAGATTATGTTTGTAAATATATATTATATTTAATGACTTTCAAAAATAGAAACGTTAAAAAGGACATCACCACCATTCAGGATGAAAGCCTAGGGCAACCCCAAGAGCCCCCAGGGCATAAGAACCATCCATCACATGGCAGCTGCTGCTCTAGACATTTCCAATCCCTGGATTTGCGCTGACCCTAGACAATATTTCTTGGAAGAAATCTTCAAAGGAATGTATATTTAACCTAAATAGAAAGCAGTAAAAAGGAAATGGCCAGATAAAACGTATCTCTGTGTTTACCATAAACATGGCAAAGGTTTTCCTCATTCTTCTTTTCTGTTTTCTGAAGGACCCAGAGAAGAAAGTTCTTTCATCTTAGTATGATGTTGTTGCTGTGCTCAGTCCTGTCTGCTTCTTAGCGGCCCCATGGACTGTCGCACTCCAGGCTTCTCTGCCCATCAAATTTTCCAGGCCAGAATACTGGAAAGGCTTGCCATTTCCTACTCCAGGGGATCTTCCCAACCCAGGAATCGAGCCCGTGTCTCCTGTGTCTTCTTTGTGGTGAGTTCTTTACCATTAGTGCTACCTGGGAAGTTCTCTCAGTATCATCTGGGCATCTGAACAATCAGTTGGATTTTACTCAATGACACGTTAAAATGTAACTGATATTGCTTCACCTTTCAAGTGCCTAGGAAAAGCTCAAAGCCAAAATCATAGCCCACTTCTAGGAAACAAATTGGTGTCGATTTTGTGTTTAAACCTCATCCCTGACTCTTCATTTCCTCTAATTTTCTCCCTGCTCCATTTTTTTCCTCTTCATTTTAAATGTATTACACATTTTAATCTTTTTTGAAACATATAAGCAATTAAACAAAAAGGAACAGACAGCTGTAGCACACAGAATAGTGGTTCTCCAAATATGTCCACATTCTATCCTCAGAACCTACTATGTTACATGAAAAGGCGGATTACAGTATTGGAATTAAGGTTGTCAACTGTTGTCATCTGTAGGATCATCAAAAAATCAAGAGAGTTCCAGATCCACAAAAACATCTACTTCTGCTTCATTGACTATGCCAAAGCCTTTAACTGTGTGGATCACAATAAACTGTGGAAAATTCTGCAAGAGATGGGAATACCAGACCACCTGACCTGCTTCCTAAGAAATCTGCATGCAGGTCAAGAAGCAATAGTTAGAATCAGACATGGAACAACAGACTGGTTCCAAATTGGGAAAGAAGTACATCAAGGCTCTTTATTGACACCCTGCTTATTTAACTTACATGCAGAGTACATCATGTGAAATGCTGGGCTGGAGGAAGCACAAGCTGGAATCAAGACTGCCGGGAGAAATATCAATAACCTCAGATATGCAGATGACACCACCCTTATGGCAGAAAAGTGAAGAGGAACTAAACAGCCTCTTAATGAAAGTGAAAGAGGAGAGTGAAAAAGTTGGCTTAAAGCTCAACATTCAGAAAACTAAGATCATGACATCTGGTCTCATCACTTCATGGCAAACAGATGGGGAAACAATGGCAACAGTAACAGACTTTATTTTCTTGGGCTCCAAAATCAATGCAGGTGGTGACTGCAGCCATGAAATTAAAAGACGTTTGCTCCTTGGAAGAAAAGCTATGACAAACCTAGATAGCATATTAAAAAGCAGAGACATTACTTTGCCAGCAAAGGTCCATATTGTCAAAGCTATGGTTTTTCCAGTAGTCATGTATGGATGTGAGAGTTGGACTGTGAAGAAGGCTGAATACCAAAGAACTGATGCTTTAGAACTGTGGTGTTGGAGAAGACTCTTGAGAGTCCCTTGGACTGCAGGGAGATCAACCCAGTCAATCCTAAAGGAAATCAGTCCTGAATATTCATTGGAAGGACTGATGCTGAAGCTGAAGCTCCAATACTTAGGCCACCTGATGCAAAGAACTGACTCATTAGAAAAGACCCTGATGCTGGGAAAGATTGAAGGCAGGAAGAGAAGGGGACGACAGAGGATGAGATGGTTGGATGGTATCACCGACTCGATGGACATGAGTTTGAACAAGCTCCAGGAGTTGGTGTTGGATAGGGAAGCCTGGCATGCTGCAGTCCATGGGGGCACAAAGAGTTGGACACGACTGAGTGACTGAACTGACTGAAGGTTGCTAATCAGATAACCTTAAAATAGGAAGATGATTCTGGATTATCCTGGTGGGCTTGCTGTAATCACAGGATCCTTAAAAGTAGAAAAGGGAGACAGAGGATAGGTCAGAAGGATGTAACAGTCTCAAGAACTCAGACTGATTACCAAGTTGTTTGCATAAAATCAAGCACACTGATGTAACACATTTGGTCATTTAGTTTCTCCTGGTAACCTTTGGTTCTACGCTAGTAGTGAGAGATAAAAATAAGGAGGCCATGAATGGAGATGACAGCACAGAAAGTAATTGCAGAAAAGGGCCATAACTTAGGGCCTTTTGGTATAAGGGCCAGCAGCCTCTCAGGAGGGCCTAGGAGCATCATCCTGTGATTCTGACCAAAACTGATTTTCATGATAATGACACTGCCTCACTCTTTAACAAGCTGTGATACAGAATTCTGGGATACTTCTGGAAAAATTCATACAGCTGAGCCCCTCACTTACAGATAAATGAGGTATGGATGGGGAGTGGAGTGTACAGAGAGGGAAGACCATACGGTGAGATGGGAAAAGCACCGATGGGGTCAAATGTCATGTACGCTGACCATGGTGCTTCCCCACTTGATCCTGGCTTCCACGCCGGTATCCACTCTCTGAAGGTGGGACTGTCCTCCTCCTCACTGCAGTGAGAGCTGTCAGTTATCACCTATAGTACATCCTCTCAGCTGATCAGGTAGGGACGATGACTATCCCCACTTAGAGCAGGGGAAACTGAGGTATGAAAGACCATAAGCAATTTGTTCGAGGCCACACAGCTACAAGTGGCAGAGCTATTATAGACTCCAGCCATCTTGCTTCTTAACTATGGCT
The DNA here is from genome assembly GCF_029407905.1 of Bubalus kerabau. Lineage (NCBI taxonomy): Eukaryota > Metazoa > Chordata > Mammalia > Artiodactyla > Bovidae > Bubalus > Bubalus kerabau. The sequence continues at coordinate 116,859,008 of NC_073626.1, forward strand.
CTTGGATGCCCCAGCACCTATCAGAGAGCCTGACACCTTGAAGGTATCCCACTGATGAATTAATGGAGTGAGTCTGCGAAAAACCAAAGGGATTAAATCACTTGCTTGGGCACATAAAACAATAAGCTGTGCTTAGTCGTTCAGTCGTGTCCCACTCTTTGAGACCCCATGGACTGTAGCCTGCCAGGCTCCTCTGTCCATGGGGATTTTCCAGGCAAGAATATTAGAGTGGGTTGCCATGCCCTCCTCCAGGGGATCTTCCCAACCCAGGGCTCCCACATTGCAGGAGGATTCTTTACCATCTGAGCCACGAGGGAAGCCAAAACAATAAGTACTTAATACATAACAGTTGTTTTCCACTGAGTGTTAAGCTTTTCCCCTGATTTGAAGGAAACCCTAAGTCAGCTCTTCAAATGAGGAGCTGGGGAAATATATAATAATCATCGAGAAATTTTTCAGAAGATATAGCCCTGAGCAAAGACCTCCCTCATCCTCTTCCCCCAATTTAGTCATCCTGAGTTGGGCTTCTATCTAGGGATTAAAAAAGAAAACCACTTTCCAGGTGATCCTGCAAACACCCACTCCTATCCCCACCCGCAGCCAGCAAAGCATCTCTATTATGAGATGTCTTGGCTCCCGTGACAGGGAAGAGAACCCAGAATGGGCTGAGTGTGGAACCTCATACGTGTGTGCTCAGCTGTGCCTGACTCTGCAACCCTGTGGACTGTAGCCGACCAGTCCCTTCTGTCCATGGCATTTCTCAGGCAAGAATACTGACGTAGATTGCCATTTCCTTCTCCAGGGGATCTTACTGACTCAGGAATTGAACCTGCATCTCCAGCATTGGCAGGTGGACTCTTTACTACTGAGCCACCTCATGGTGGAGACTTAATTTCAAAGGTATGTGGAGGCGCAACCAAAATTGATGCCATCAGCAAAATAATTACAATATGAGAGCTTTGGCAGCCAGATATAGAAAGGGGATGAAAACAGACACCTACCTTACACTGCAGAGGCTATCCTGGGGAAAATGGAAGATAACTCTCATGTTACCCATTTAGAACGAGATCACAATCTTACTCTCTTTCTTGTGTGATTTCATCAAAGTGATATTAAGGCGGCATCTTTTTAGTATTTTCCATAGAATAAAACCAGAGAAACTGACTAGACCACAGAGACCCCCATCAGTCAAATACGCATGAAGGAGCTCACTGTGTGCCCTTCACGGTTCTGTATGTTGTAGAGAAGACACCAAAGGTTCAAGAAATGGTCCCTGCCCTTAGAGACCAGTGTCACCACGCCCCCAACACACACACAGAGCTGTGCAGAACATGCTAACTCTGGGCTCTGTCCAAGGCATGACACCAGGGTGTCCCAAAGACACAGGGGATGAAGAGAAGCCCCTCAAGAGTTTCAGAGACCCCCCCCTGACATAAATCGGGTCTCTTTCTCTCATTTTCCCTCATTTGTTAAGCTCCAACTAATGCCAGTCTCCAGACGAGTCACTTGGGGATAAAGGGTGAATAAAAGTTCTGGAAGCTACTGACTGCAAGCTGCAAGCTTGAGGAAGGGTACACAGCAAGAGAGATACCCACTTTCTCTGCAATCTCAAGGGTTCAGGGAGAACAGCTCTAAACCAGAGGGAGGGGGCCATGAGGCACAGACTTCTAAGACTAGGGACAGAGTTTTATATGAGTTATTTAACATCTCAACACCTTGGTTTTGTCTGCCCTTGAAAGGAAGCAGCAGATAGGTGATACCTAAGTCCCCTATATTTTAAGATTCAAATAAGAACATATGTTTATTGACCAAATACTCAAATGTTTTGATCATTCAGGATGACCACTCTCATAACCTAGAATGCAATCCTGGCAGGAAGGGGATGGGCAAGTAGGCATCAGATGGCAGAAACTGATTTACAGTGAGGGGACTATACACAAATGAGGCCACTGTGCAAAACAGAAACCACCAAAGTTCATTTTAACTGTGTCACCTCCATTTTATCCCTTGCCTGGAATACACTAAATTCATGTCACTTGCCTCTCAGGACCACTAGATTTATAAGCCCATCAAAAAATACTTGGATAATCATTCTGTGCAAAACAGTATGGTCATTATTATAAATGATTTAAATGCCTGCAGCAGTGCGGCAAGATCTGGGGGGAGTTTATTAATGCCTTAGCAAAATGTGCCATGAATACACCCTTGGGATATTTACTTTGAGAAAAAGTTCCCTGAGTTTTTCCCAGTGAGCTCAGTTTGTGGCTCAGACAGTAAAGAATCTGTCTGCATGCAGGAGGACCCAGGTTCCATTCCTGGCTCAGGAAGATCCCCGGGAGAAGGGAATGGCTACCCACTCCAGTATTCTTGCTTGGAGAATTCCATGTACAAAGGAGCCTGGCGGGCTACAGTCCATGAGATCGCAAAGAGTGGGACATGACTGACAACTAACACTTCCAGCTCCCACTGTGTTCATATTGTGACGGCCCCAACCAACAGAACAAGGTAAACTGTTTCCCCATTTCCTCTGCCTCATGGTGCTTCTCCTCACTGAAACCTACCCCAGGACCATGCTAAGGCACTGGTTCCAACCCTTACAGTGCATCAGAACCACCTGGGGAGACTTTAAATACAAATGTCAGCCCAACCCCTCCCCAAGATGATTCAATTGGCCCAAGTAAAGCCAGTGTAATTTTAAGCATGTACCCAAATTCTAAGCACTATTGGGCCAAAGTGTGCACCTTGCTGCTGCTGCTGCTAAGTCACTTCAGTCGTGTCCGACTCTGTGTGACCCCATGGACAGAGGCCCACCAGGCTCCCCCATCCCTGGGATTCTCCAGGCAAGAACACTGGAGTGGGTTGCCATTTCCTTCTCCAATGTATGAAAGTGAAAAAGTGAAAGTGAAGTCGCTCAGTCGTGTCCGACTCTTAGCAACCCCATGGACTGCAGCCTACCAGGCTCCTCTGCCCATGGGATTTTCCAGGCAAGAGTACTGGACCAGACAGATAATTCAACAGAGTAGAGAGAAAAAAGGGTGGGGGGCGGGGGGGAATGTGTTTGAGGGGAGAAAGTGGTGGATGAGGGAAAACAGCAGTCATGATGAACCAGAGACCCATCTAGAGGTGGCAACCACTATGCAGATCCCGACATGGGACCACTTGAGGGAAGAAAGACAGTCTGGGTTGGCTACATCTTTCAGTCTTTCCAGACAACCAGAAAACCAAAGTCTTAGGACAGATCTCTGTATGTATCAAAGTCTGCACTAACTTAAGTTCAGATGGGCCCAAGTTCAAAGGAATTTAGTCTTGTTTACCTGCTCAGGCCACCTCATCACAGGTATGTTACTTTATCCTAATCGTCTAACCATTCTTAACCTTCTAAACAGTAGCCACTGTTGTTCTCAACCAAATACTAATTTCTGATCATCAGTCTCTCTGGCTTCAGAGCTCTAGCTTCTAGGTCACATGCTCTACCCAACACAAGCTTGTGAATTAGTGACACATAACTGCCACCCCTAAGAACTGGAAGGGCATTTAAAAGCCATCTAGAAAGAGAGATGCAGACCCCAGGACCCAAAAAGTGCAGGTGACCTGCCGAGGACCACAAAGACTGTTGAAGGTGTGGTGACCAACTCTGCCCTCATATAAATTGTTAGTTGCTCAGTCATGTCCGACTTTTTGTGACCCCAGGGACTGTAGCCCGCCAGGCTCTTCTGTCCATGAGGTTCATCACTGAACCCACATCTCCTGCATGGCAGGCGGATGCTTTACCATTTGAGCCATCAGGGAAGCCCATCCTGCTATAAGGACCCAGGCAAACCAGGATGGTTGATTGCCCTGAATGAAGGAAAAAGCCACATGGCTGTCCCTTGGGAAGGCACCTCTGTCATCTGGAATTCTTGATACATACATACATTGTAGCTTCATGTAGCCCTGTTAAGATTCAAACTCCTTGAAGGAAGGGATTCAAGTCCTGCAAATTAAGTACTTGACATTTGTTGGGGCAAGTCTTTGCATCTCCATGGTCAATAAAGATGCCTGCCAGTGTTGTCCCAGGAGAATCCAGGCATCACTGCTCTGGGAATTTCTCTTCAGAACCCAAGGTCTTGACCATTTACAGAAGCTTCCATCTCAGCCCCTGATGACTGCTTCACCACTTCACTGACAGCGTGAGAAACACGAAGAAACGAACCAGATGAGTAACTTGCAGCTGGCTGCCTCCTTTTCTCCTCGGACCACTAAGTCTCCTTCCTGCCTAATGAGGTTATTACCCATCATCAAGGGACATGGCATCTAGCGCATTTCGAATTCTCCACTCGAAAGGCAGCCCCTCAGCCGTGAAAGAAGTCAGACTCTGCGGTCCTCTCTCAGACGCCTGCCCAGGAACCACTCATGAGGGTCGGAGCTGAACTCAGCGTGTCTGGCACGGATGCAAAGGCAATCAGGTGTGGCTGCAAGATCCAGATTCAAATTTCAGAACTGGCCCTGAGCCCTGTTCCTTTGGGGCTTCCCAGGTGGCAACAGTGGTAAAGAACCCGTCTGCTAATGCAGGAGACGTAAAAAACACGGGTTTGATCCCTGGGTTGGGAAGATCCCCTGAAGGAGGGCATGGCAACCCACTTTAGTATTCTTGCCTGGAGAATCCCATGGACAGAGGAGCCTGGTGGGCTACAGTCCATGGGGTCGCAAAGAGTCAGACAAGACTGAAGCAACTAAGCATGTGCACTTACACCTCTCCCTATGGGAAGTTATAGAAATGGAGATACAGCATCCTTGTCTATAAAATGTCTAATCTGCAGGATTTTAATTCGCAACAGTGCTGGTCCTTAATGAGAGGTGAGTGTTACTGAATAAGTCTCAGGACTCCTATAAGGTTCCCCAGCAGCCTCTGTGACTGAGGTGAGAAATCTCTCCACTACTGCCTTATTTTAGAACATACCACCAGCCTCCGCTAACCAGGTTTTATTCTGAATCAGACAGTGGTTTCCTTATTGCCCCTCAGTTCCTTTTTTCAAAACATGCAAGCTAATCTGTCTGAGATGCAGAATGCGGAGGCAAGTGTCAGCAAAATGTCACCATGACTGACACAAAGGATTTTTCTAGTTCGCCCATCAGTTTTGATGGAGAAGGGAGCAGAGCTCAGTCACCAAGCCCGATGCCTGGTGTTGGAAAAGATGACGGCTTCAAAGAATGTCCTAGGTCAGTACCTAAAAGCCTGAAACCCATCCCCCTGAATTCATTATAAGCCATAGTAATTCAGTAGGACTCCATCACTCAGAGCAAAACTCCACTTTCAGATTCACAGCCTAGAGTCATTCCCTCCAAGCAGCTGTAGTTTAGAATTATGACCAAAACAAGACCAAACAACAACAAAACAATCCCTATGCCCTTACGTTTTACCATCTAAACAAGATAAAACAAAGCAAGATTTACACGTGCCTGGGAAACAACGCACATGGACATCATTCAAAGCGAACTGTATCTCAGATTCAAGAAGAATAACTGTCTGCACTGTTCTTCTAGCATAAAACCTGTTGTGGCAGTTCTTTTTACATAAGAAAGTTCTGACCTCAGGTCACCAGATAGAATTGCAGTGCTCAGATTTATTCTTTGGGGGAATAATCCACTTTGCAAGGATAAACAAGTGACAGCTATCAAAATCTTATAGACATTCACATACAGCAAAGACCACTGCCATGACCATCAGTGTACACAGATGTAAGACGGTCCGCACTGATCTTGAATCAAAATGTGTCACTGGACTTTCCTGGTGGTCCAGTGGTTAAGAATCTACCTTGCAATGCAGGGTACATGTGTTCGATCCCTGGTCAGTGACCTAAGATTTCACATGTCACAGAGCACCTAAGCCAGTGCACCACAACTAAGACCAGATGTAGCCAAATTTAAATAAATGCTAAAAAAACAAAAAGTGTCCCAATAAAGTTGGGAAATAACCCATGAGTCCACATAACAAGAAGTTTGACATTCTAACTTAGCAAGAGAAATGGGCAATAAAATCATTACTTGTGTCTAACAAACTAATACTCAAAATTCTCCAAGCTAGGCTTTAACAGTACATGAACTGAGAACTTCCAGATGTTCAAGCTGGATTTAGAAAAGGCAGAGAAATCAGAGATCAAATTGCCAACATCCACTGGATCATAGAAAAAGCAAGAGAATTCCAGAAAAACATCTATTTCTGCTTCCCTGACTATACCAAAGTCTTTGATTGTGTGTATCACAACAAACTAGAAAATTCTTAAAGAGATGGGAATATCAGACCACCTTAACTGCCTCCTGAAAAATCTGTATGCAGGTCAACCAGCAACAGTTAGAATCAGTCAGGGAATAATAGATTGGTTTCAAATCAGGAAAGGAGTACATCAAGGCTGTGTAATGATACCCTGCTTATTTAACTTACATGCACAGTATATCATGCAAAATTCTGGGCTGGATGAAGTACAAACTGAAATCAAGATTGCTGGGAGAAATGTCAATAACCTCAGATATGCATATGACACCACCCTTATGGCAGAAAGCAAAGAAGAACTAAAGAGCCTCTTGATGAACGTGAAAGAGGAGAGTGAAAAAGCTGGCTTAAAACTCAACATTCAAAAAACCAAGATCATGGCATCTGGTCCCATTACTTTATGGCAAATAGATAGGGAAACAATGGGAAAAGTGACAGACTTCATTTTCTTGGGCTCCAAAATCACTGCAGATGGTGACTGCAGCCGTGAAATTAAAAGACACTTACTCCTTGGAAGAAATGCTATGACAAACCTAGACAGCATATTAAAAAGCAGAGACACTACTTTGCCGACAAAGGTCTGTCTAGTCAAAGCTATGGTTTTTCCAGTAGTCATGTGTGAATGTGAGAGCTGGACCATAAAGAAGAGTGCTGAAGAACTGATGCTTTTGAACTGTGGTGTTGGAGAAGACTCTTGAGAGTCCCTTGGACAGCAAGGAGATCCAACCAGTCAATCCTAAAGGAAATCAGTCCTGAATATTCATTGGAAGGAGTGATGCTGAAGCTGAAGCCCCAATACTTTGGCCACCTGATAAGAAGAGCTGACTCGTTGGAAAAGACCCTGATGCTGGGAAAGATTGAAGGCAGGAGGAGAAGGGGACAACAGAGAATGAGATGGTTGGATGGTATCACTTACGTGATGGACATGAGTTTGAGCACACTCCAGGAGTTGGTGTTGGACAGGGAAGCCTGGCGTGCTGCAGTCCAAGGGGTCGCAAAGAGTCTCACACCACTGAGCAACTGAACAGCAGTCAATGTCCTGGCATATAAAATGACATTGCTGAGGGAGGTGGGTTCATAAAACTCTCTGTACTATTTTTGCAACTTCCTATTAAATAATTATTTCAAAACAACAACAAAAATGTTGCTTCTCAAAGCATTATTTATTGAGTGTCTTTCTGTTTGGGGAGATTTTTCAATATTTTTCATAATACAGAAGCCCAAACTCCATTCCAAGTGCCCCCTTTCTTCTGATGGGTCCAGGATGGGACCTATACCTAAATACTTTGAAAAGGGTCTGCAGATGTTTTTGGACAACCTCCCCTGTTCAATAAGAGCCCCAAACAATGTAAGTCACTGGAGACTTTTAAAAGCAGAGAGACCACCATATTCGATCTTGGCTGCTATGTGGAGGATCTAAAGAGGGCCTGACCATAGCTCTGGAGGCAGGTGTGTGCAACTCTTGGTGAGGATTGAGTCAGACAAAGGCCTCCACAGGGTAATGGTAGACATGGTAGGTGGAAACAATCAAGAGGTCAGATCTGCAGGTCAGTGAACGACGACTAAGTGAAGGGGGTAGAGGGAGGAGTCTCAGATGACCACTAGACTTTCATCTTGGGCAGCAAGGGTTATCATGCATCAAGACAGGAAAACGAAGAGCTGGTGTGTGAAGGAGGATCAGAAAGGCTGCCGTAAGTTTCTACAGGGAAATGGGTTTATGTATTATCTTCCGCAGTGGGGAAATCCCTTTTTCCTTATCTGATGGGGCATAAAGAACTGGGGATGGACAGGTTAGCACAGGGGGTGAGAAGGGCGGTCCTTGTTCAGCCACGTCAGCCATGTGGCCATGGTCAGACCATTCTCACAGCCAACCACACTCCGAAGCATTAACCCTACGTACCTCCACTTGGAAAAGACCTACCCAACCAAGAGGTCTCCCACAGGATCTAGAGATGTTAGATTAATATAAACAGAACTAAACACCACAAGAAATCTGACTTAAAAGGTTTTTTCAAAATTGAATATCCTACAACGGATGTTTCTACATTTTCTTTTACATGTAGGAGTACAGTTTATTGGGAATAAGAAAAGGGTCTCTGGACAAACATTTCCTTGGGTGGACTGCCACAGCCACTCAAAGTTATATTTAGGAATGCATTTCTTTGAGGCAGAGCATTCGAATTTCAGGAACCCCCTGCATCAAAAGAAACGTTCCTAGAATAAATTACCAAAAATCATAAGAAGGAGAAGGGACCTCAAAAACAGTTACTTCAACTGTACAGCTGAAACGAATGCAAAATTGTAAGTCAACTATACCTCAGTAATTGGGCTTCCGAGGTGGCACTAGTGGTAGAGAACCTGCCTGCCAATGTGGGAGACGTAAGAGACACAGGCTCAATCCCTGGGTCAGGAAGATCCCCTGGAGACGGCAATGGCACCCCACTCCAGTATTCTTGACTAGACAATCCATAAACTGAGGAGCCTGGTGGGCTACAGTCCATGGGGTAACAAAGAGTCAGACACAACTGAAGTGACTTAGCACGCATACCTCAATAAAAATAAATTTTAAAAAGTTAACTTCTATTACCTTCTCTATAACCTAAACGAATCCTTTCAATATCACTGATTATCAGAAATTAGCTTCTTCACCATCTACCCCATCCTCCACCCCAATCTTTATCTACTGAAAGGCCATTTTCAAATGAAACATTGCCTTCTTAGGTTGTAAACACAAAGGATTCCTCCTGTCTGTTTCTCTCTCATGACTTTTGTGAAATGTCTGTGCTAGGGTCACTTTTCAGAGACGGCGATGGCACCCCACTACAGTACTCTTGCCTGGAAAATCCCATGGAAGGAGGAGCCTGGAAGGCTGCGGTCCATGGGGTTGCTGAGGGTTGGACACGACTGAGCCACTTCACTTTCACTTGTCACTTTCATGCATTGGAGAAGGAAATGGCAACCCACTCCAGTGTTCTTGCCTGGAGAATCCCAGGGATGGGGGAGCCTGGTGGGCTGCCGTCTATGGGGTCGCAGAGAGTCAGACACGACTGAAGCAACTCAGCAGCAGGGTCACTTTTGTATTTGGATTATTCCTGACTATATTATTTTGTTATAAGAACTATTTCTTGAGTGCTTGCTATGTACCAACTAGAAGCTTTATGTAAATCTTAATTCTCACAGCCAGTATAGTATCTGCTTTACAGAAAAAGAACCCAAGACTGAGAGATACTAATTCTGTAGTGAAGTACAGAAATGCTCTTAGTGATACTTCTCTGTCCTAATGCAGGCTGCCTCTCCCTGTAAACCTTAGTTTATTCCACATTACATATGTGATGTGAGGGTTTTATCCCCAGCACACTGAATTCTGGTTTTCCCACAAAGGTGTCCCCAGAAGATAAAGACTCTTTAGTGAGTAAAGATACACAATGATTATTTGCTAAACTGCACTAACCCCTCCCCAAGCAGGGCCACCCTCTATCTGCACGCCCTGTAAGTCAGTGATTCCATTAGTGAGATCTCAGTGTTCCCATGGGATCAGATGTTTGCCAAGTACTGGCACTGTCAACTTCCTTAATCTGGAATCCCTACTGCTAGAACCATCTTCTATCATCTGTATCATCATCATATAGTACCTACTAGGTGCCAGGTACAGCTCTAAGGCTTCACAAACATTAACACGGTTGATTTTTACAACAGTCCTGTAAGGCTGATGTGACTATACCCATTTTACAGATGAGGAAACTGAGATTCAGTGAAGTTAAACAGCCTGCCCTCACCATTCAGTCATTAAGTGATGATCTGGGGTCTGACTCAAACTTCATGGTTAGTTTCTAGAACTCAGAGCAATCTTTGGCTCTTATTTAACCTTCTTTCTGACCATAACCAAATTAAAACCACCACAACTTTATTTATAATTGGAATTACCATTAAGCAGGGGCTTCTCCACTCTGAAAGAAAGTGAAAGTGAAAGTCGTTCAGCTGCATCTGACTCTTTGTGACCCCACGGACTGTATGGAGTCTGCCAGGCTCCTCTGTCCATAGGAATTCTCCAGGCCAGAATATTGGAGTGGGTAGCCGTTCTCATCTCCAGGGAATCTTCCCAACCCAGGGATCGAACCCAGGCCTCCCACATTGCAGGCGGATTCTTTACAATCTGAGCCTCCAGGGAAGCCCACTCTTGTCCACTCTGGGTTGGTATAGTTGTTTGCGTTTACATGCATGAGTTCCTATTTACAGTGGTGTCTTTATTATCCTTGGGGGATATGTTCTAAGACCCCCAGTGGATGCCTGAAACTGTGCATAGTACCAAACCCTATATATGCTATTTTTTTTCCTATACAAACATACCAGTGATAAAGTTTAATTTATAAATTCGGCACAGTAAGATTAATAATAGCTACTAATAAGATCAACAATTATAACAATACATTGTAAGAAAGCTTATATAAATGCAGTCTTTCTCAAAATATCTTACTGTACAAATTTAAAGCCTCCTCCATATTAATTAAATACCACACGCTGTGCTGTGGCTATAACTTTTCCAGTCCAAGGAGCAACAGCAAAACTAGCACAAACATCCTTTTTCTTCTTTACAGCATCTCAGATAGAAGATTCGTTTTTACTGTAGATGTTACCAACCTCAATAAGTTGAGAACGTTCACCTATGCATTAAAGAAATCACTTTACGGCTTCTCTTTGGCACATGTACATTGCCAGCATCACCAAGCCAGTGCACTGGGGTCAGAATGAAGTAAAATAAGGATGACTTGAACACAAGCTCTATAGTATCACAGCTGATTTGAAAACTGAGATGGCTACTAAGTGGCTAATAGGTGGATATGCTAGACAAAAGGATGATTCACATTCGGGCAGGAAGCAGTGTATTGTTATTATTCAGAATGGTGCACAATTTAAAGCTTTTGAATTGCTTATTTCTGGAATTTTCCATTTAACATTTTCATACTGTGGTTGACTGTGTGTAACTAAAATTGCAGAAGGCAAAACTTCAGATAAGGGGAGACTACTGCATACCCAAGACATTTTATATTGCTAAATTTGGTCCATTGGTCTATCCCACTGTTTTTCTTTGATTGTTTCTGTCAATTAAAGTTCTAGATATCATTTTGGCTTTGCATCACTTATAAATTAAGTAATTTACAAATTTACAGATTCCTTGGGCAGCTACTATCACAAGACCCTGAGCAGAAAGGATATAAAATTAGACCTTAAACACTTAAGGAGTGATGGAAAACCAGGAGAAATAAAAGTTCAGAGAATGCATTGGTCCTCCAAACTGCTTCCTATACTGGAGAGTTAGAGAGGAGAAGAATGCCCTGTTAAGAAATCATACAGTTATTCCATTCATTTTGCAATTATCTCCCTTAAAGAAATGGTCTCCAAATTAAAAAGGGAAGTTCTATGTGAAAGGACATCCAAAGAGAAAGCCCTTCATGAAGCTCCTCTGACCTGTGGACAATGGACCTGTACGTTTACACACCGGCAGCATTTACCACCCACCACTGAGGGATGTGGTTTACCTGACTATCATTTGTCTAGGTTACCTGTTTTTGGTGACAGCTTTATTGACATATACTTCACATACCATACAATCCATTCTTTCAAAGTGTGCAATTCAAAGTTTTTAGAATGTCCACAGAGTTGTGCAACTATCAAATCAATCAATTTTAGAATATCTCCATCATTCTGAAAAGAAAACCATTCAGTTCACTTCCTAGTCCTCTACCCATCCCCCAGTTCTAGGCAATCACTAACTCACTTTCTGTCTCCATAGATGTGCTTATGGTAGATGGTTCATATAAATAGAATCCTATACTATGTGGTCTTTTATTATGGTCATCTTCCACTTAGCACAACGCATTCTTGCTGTTCAGTTCAGTTGCTCAGTTGTGCCCGACTCTTTGAGAACCCATGGACTGCAGCACGCCAGACTTCCCTGTCCATCACCAACTCCTGGAGCTTGCTCAAACTCATGTCCATCGAGTTGGTGATGCCATCCAGCCATCTCAACCTCTGCCATCCCCTTTTCCTCCCGCCTTCAATCTTTCCCAGCATCAGGGTCTTTTCCAATGAGTCAGTTCTTCGCATCATGTGGCCAAAGTATTGGAGTTTCAGCTTCAGCATCAGTCCTTCCAACTAATATTCAGGACTGATTTCCTTCAGGATGGACTGGTTTGATCTCCCTGCAATCCAAGGGACTCTCAAGAGTCTTTTCCAACACCACAGTTCAACAGCATCAGTTCAGTGCTCAGCTTTCTTTATAGTCCAACTCTCACAAATACATGACTACTGGAAAAACCATAGCTTTGACTAGACAGACCTTTGTCGGCAAAATAATGTCTCTGCTTTTTAATATGCTGTCTAGGTTGGTCATAACTTTCCTTCCAAGGAGTAAGTGTCTTTTAATTTCATGGCTGCAGTCACCATCTGCAGTGATTTTGGAGCCCAAAAAAATAAAGTCTGACACTGTTTCCACTGTTTCCCCATCTATTTCCCATGAAGTGATGGGACCAGATGCCATGATCTTAGTTTTCTGAATGCTGAGTTTTAAGCCAACTTTTTCACTCTCCTCTTTCACTTTCATCAAGAGGCTCTTTAGTTCTTCTTTGCTTTCTGCCATAAGGGTGGTGTCATCTGCATATCTGAGGTTATTGATGTTTCTCCTGGCAATCCTGATTTCAGCTTATGCTTCATCCAGCCTGGCATTTCGCATGATGTACTCTGCATACAAGTTAAATAAGCAGGGGACAATATACAGCCTTGATGTACTTCTTTCCCAATTTGGAACTGGTCTGTTGTTACATGTCCAGTTCTAGCTGTTGCTTCTTGACCTGCATACAGATTTCTCAGGAGGCAGGCCAGGTGATCTGATATTCCCATTTCTTACAGAATTTTCCACAGTTTATTGTGATCCACACAGTCAAAGGCTTTTGCATAGTCAATGAGGCAGATGTTTTTCTGGAACTGTCTTGCTTTTTCGATGATCCAATGGATGTTGGCGATTTGGATCTCTGGTTCCTCTGGCTTTTCTAAATCCAGGACTAAGGAAACAGAGTCTTGGAGGGCACAAACAAAACCTTGTGGATATACCCTTGGCAGACAAGAAATCATTTTTCCTTAATGACTTAACAACATTTGCAAAACAGGGATATTTAATATAAAAAACTGAGTTTCTGGCAGCTCCTGAAAAAGGGGACTATCTGGTCACACTAAACCCTTTCCTCTGAGAGGACTTTGGCAGTAGTGTTGGGCATAGCCCTCCAATTTTCCATGGAAACCATGCAGACTTCTTTATATATCTGTTACCTGCCTAGCATTTAAGTCTTATACTAAATGACTGTAAGATCTAAGGAGGGGAAGCCATGTGTTACTTTTATTCACAAGCATATTTCAACACAGTGTCAGGGGCACAGTGACCAGCAACTGGGCCTGCTGGATACTAGGCGCTTGGTATCAAACACTGTGCTAGACCCTCTGTACACACCACTTCATTTCATTCTTACCCTTTTGAAATAAATGCTCATCACTTTACATGATGTTCAGAGAATTAGCCAACTGCCCTTTCAAAGCTCACCCAGCTAGTAGTACTGATCCCAAGTTTATGTGATTCCAAAACAAAGGAGTGTGGAAAAGCAAGTAAGCGTATAAAGAGTTTCTCATTAAAAACAAAACAAAACAAAACACAGCAAGAGGCAAACACTCTGGTTTCCCACATGCAGTTTTTGTTCTACATCTGTCAACAGCAAGTACACACTTTATAGGGTCATTGCTTCTTTCTTCTGTAAAACTCTTAATCTTGCACCAAGAGACGTGAGCAAGGTCTCACTTATCTTCTGAGATGGACCACACTCTATGGAAACTTTTCCTCTCAGGGCCGCTCTCACTTTCTGAGATGGTCTGCACTCTGTCTGTGGAATGTCTTTCTCTCAAGGATCCTCTAGCTTTCTGAGACAGTCTACACTCTATCAAATGCCTTTCTCTCAGTGCCTCTCTAGCCTTCTGAGATGTTCCACACTCTGGAATGCTTTCTCTCAAAGCCTCTCTAGCCTTCTGTGTGTTCACACCCTATGGAATGCGTTTCTCTCACGGTCTCTTAGCCTTCTGAGATGGTCCACACTCTGCCTGTAGAATGTGTATCTCTCTAATTAAACTCTTTCAGTTTAAAAAAGAGAGATAAAACCAAGAACTACCTCCTAAATCTTCAAATAGGTTAATTCAGCTATAGGGATTAGTGACCATGCTTCCAGCTAGGCAATTCAGAAGGAAAAGCATTCAGCTGAAACATAACATGCCTTCAGTGTGAGATCACAAAGACACAAAGTCACATCAGGAAGTCATTCCACGGAATAGGAAGTAGGGATCCTTAGCCAAGGGGCAGAGCCCAGAACAAGCACTCAACGACAAACATTCTCTCTTGGGCTACATACCAGCTGACTGGTAACTGAACAAGTGGCTATTTAAGCTACTTGCTTGAAAACACAAAAAGTGCTATCCAGTCACAGTTTGAGGAGGCATCACAGAAGCTCCCAGAAGAGGTCAGAGTCTGGTAAAGGTCTAAAAATGACTTTATCATATAGGGCTGTCCACCTATCACCATCTACTGAGATGGGTGACACCTCAGCAGTAGGACAAAAATCTACCCACTGTTTTCTCTGGTTCTTATGAACCACAAGATATACTACAAGATGAAATCACTCTTTTAATGTTTATCCTCCTGGACCAGACTCTTCAAAGTCAGAACCAAGGTCTTACTGCTTGAAGCCCCAGAACCTTCTACAGTGATTTCCTATGGTGGGTATGAGTAGGTAGTCAAAAGGATTCTTTTTCTGATCTACACATTTGCCTCAACACTCACAGCAAAGTACCAAACAAATCACATACAGATATATATTACAGATACATATATATTTATTTTATGATAAATTCTAACACAAAGTGGCCTATATATATTTGTGTTAGAATTTATCATAATAGTGATAGGAAATCAGAACCAAATCTGACGCAGGGAGGGGCCATGCCCATGACACAATGCCTCAGAGAGATATGACTGCTGCCCATGAAACATGCTGAGCCTAGAACCTTGCTCCCTGAACATTCATGTGTCTGTGAATCACCTAGGACTCTGGTTATTCTGTAGATTCTGAGTCTGTGGGCCTCAAGCATCTGCACTTATTCTTTGGGTTTTTTTTTTCTTTTTGCATTTAATAACACTTTTTATCACAGTTTTTTTTTTTTTTTTTTTTTGCTGTGGATCATTTTTAAAGTCTTTATTGAATTGAATGTGTTACAATATTGCTTCTGCTTTACTTTTTTTTAACTTTTTCTTTTATATTGGAGTATAGCCAATTAACAATGTTGTGACAGTTTCAGGTGGACAGCAAAGGGACTCAGCCATACATATACATGTATCCATTCTCCCCCAAACTCCCCTCCCATCCGGGCTGCCACATGACATTGAGTAGAGTTCCCTGTGCTATACAGTAGGATATTGTTGGTTATCCATTTCAAGTACAGCAGTGTGTACACGTCAATCCCAAGCTCCCTTTTTAAAATTAAAGTTGATTTACAATGTTGTGTTAACTTCTGCTATACAGCAGAATGACTCTATTATACATACATACATTCTTTTTAATATTATTTTCCATTATAGTTTATCCCAGGATACTGAATACAGTTCCCTGGGCTATACAGTCACAGCTTGTTGTTTATCCATCCTATATATAATATAGTTTGCATCTGCTAGTCCCAAATCCCAGTCCTCCCTCTCCTAGCCCTTGGCAAACACAAGTCTGTTCTCTGTGACTGTGAATGTGTTCCTGTTTCATATGTAAGTTCATTTATGCTGTATTTTAGATCCCACATATAAATGATATGCTTTTTAATAAGTGATAAATGATTTGGTATTGGTCTTTCTCATTCTGACTTCCTTCACTTAGTATGACGATCTCCAGCTGCAAGAGTCTGCACTTCTGATAAGCTTCCAGCTGTGGCCAACACTGCCAGTTTGTGGAGCGGCTCTGAGCAACAAGGATCTAGGAGCTCCAACAGGGACCCTAACCGCCTTGGTTCCTTGCAGCCTACGCTATGCCCTAAGGAGCTGGGGTGACAGGCAGCAGAGGGCAGAACTGATGAGACGTGCTTTAGATGGGAAATTCCTAAGGCAATGACCTTTCCCTTTTATTTCATTCAAGCTCTGACAATCCATCAGCAGTCATCCCTAATGGGTAAGAATTAGTACAGGGCGGGGGGCAAAAAACCTCTCAAAAACAAATTTCAAGCACCTTCCTGACCACCCCTTGTGCGGCTGCCACAGCTGTGGTGATCTGGGCCATGAGCCTCCAGATGCCTGGCGAGGGCTTTATCCTCACTAGAAATGGGTATCTACATGCTCCTGCAGCCTCTATTCTTTTTTCCAGATCATACATTGTTAACTTCCAATCTCTTCTGTTATTAACTCACTCAGTCATGTCCGATTCTTTGCGACCCCATAGACTGCCATATGCCAGGCCTCCGTGTCCATCACCAACTCCTGGAGTTTGCTCAAACTCATGTCCACTAAGTTGACGATACCATCCAACCATCTCATCCTCTGTCACAAGGAAGCTAAATATTGGGGGGCCACAGAATCCAAGGGGAATCTGAAAAAAGCTATGAACACTCTCTGCTCCCCAAATACCCAGACACTAAAGGTTATTTAACATTTCAGAGGTTTCATAGATGGTGCCGAATCTATAAAAGGAAGCCTGTGCCCTGTCTTCTAGAAGCTGTACTTTAAAAAAAAAAAAACAGGTTAAGACTTACTCAGAACACTTTATTTTTAAAATACAACTCCTTTTCTACAAATACTCCATGGAAGATATCATGTCCTGCCTCTGGCAACTTTCTGCAGATCATAAAATGCCTGCAAACAGGTGACATGCCTTGTTACAGAGCTACATGACAAATGAATGAAAGCCCAAATTTCAAGACAAAGCCACCAGCCTGGAAACAATAACTGTGATGGCCACTACCCCACCCACATTTTCTTAAAAGCATGCAAGAGATGCTGGGACTTGTTCTGTTCGGCCACAGAGGACTGTAGGATGGAGGGGACCAGAGGAGAAGCGGAGGGGAAAACTAATTAAAAAGCAAATGGGGAAAAATGAGCTTGGAAAGGGCTCACTGAACTGCTGACAGCCTAGAGTGCGGAGGTGAAAAACAAATGCAAAAGAGATCTGGCAGAATCCAAAAAGAGCAGGATCAGAATGAGAAATGAGGCCACGACCAACCCCCAGCTACAAGTCAGAGAGAGGAGTCAGAGTGACATTTACGTGGAGGAGAAAAGAAAAAGTTCCCTGGATGAAAGGGGAGTGAACATAGTGGACTGAAGGAGAGAGAGAGATAAGGAGGACCATGGACAGATAGCTGCTGCAGAAAATAAAACATGGCAGCATCACAGTCACACACACAGAACAGCAGAGAATCTTAAGAAAAAAGAGGGAGGGGACAATGAGCAGCCTAGGCCATCACAAATCAGCTTAAAATTACAAATGAAAGCCTACCTGGTGCATGGAAGAATTTGCAGGCACCTGCAGGAGCGCCTCCCGGGCCCCACCCTCACATCACAGGCCAGGTGGCTCCTGCTCACTAATGCAGGAAACGACAAGCCAGAGAGACACCCTCTTATGCTCCTTTCATCTGAGCCATTGATGGTGGAGACAGGTCATTTCACTGCGGGTAGAGGTGGGGGTGTGGGAAAGAGACTCCGTGTGAATGCAGGTGCCTAAGGTTAGGACTTTGAAACAGAGCTGCATCTGGAAAGTAAAGTTTCCTGAAATGAGAGCCTGTGGGAGAACCAGGATCCCACGGCCAGGCGTGAAGATGCACAGCACTGCCCTGCAATGTCACACAGAACAGAAAGTCCCACTGGCCACTCAAAGACTCGTGGACTTCTCTGCAGACCTTCCTTCCAACAAGGGGTACCCTGTTGTTGGTACCTGTGCTGTGCTTCTGTAGACTCTGGGGGGGGGGTGTGTGCGTGCACACGGGTGCACGCTCAGTTGCTCAGTCCTGTCAAACTCAGTGACACCCTATGCTTCTGTCCCTTACAAAAGACAATGGACTCAGCAAGAGCCCAATTACAGGGGTGATGCTGAATGTTAAGGCGGCTAGCCAGTTAGTGTTTACCCACTACCAGGCTCCACTTATAGCCTTTTACTTATACAAACTCATTTATTCCTTTTGGTCACCCCAGGGGGAGGCACCATCTCCACTTTACAGATGCAGGACCAAGAAAGCAACTCGCTTGCCGAGGTCACACCTCTAATAAGAGGCAGCGGGCAGCATTTGAACCCAGGACCCTTAAAAATTTCACCAGCAGTTCCCAAACTCAAGGGGCTTCCCTGGGGGCTCAGACAGTAAAGAATCCACCTACAGTGCAGGTGACCCAGGTTCGATCCGTGGATCAGGATGATCCCCTGGAGAAGGGAATGGCAACCCACTCCAGTATGGGAGAATTCCCATGGACAGAGGAGCCCGGTGGGCTACAGTCTATGGGATCGCAAAGAGTCAGACACGACTGAATGACTAACACTTTCAGCCTTTCCCAAACTCAAACTTTTCCACTTTACTGTCCCTTTAGAGATTTAGTCTTCAGTCATTTTTTCAGGACACCCTTTGGCCAAAAGAAGTAACTAAGAAAAGCGCCACTTACCAAAGCATTAGGTCCAAACAACTTTGTGGTGGTAGTGAGATGGCAAAGAGAGCTATTTTCCTCACAGTTACACAATATCCTGTGACTTTCACTTAATCTCGTGACTTCCTTGGGGCACCCCAGGGTGCCTCGGCACACAGTTTGGAATCCACAGAACCACACTTGCCTGCCTTCCTCCTTCTGGTGAGGAAAAGGCATCAGCCTGCAGTAATCACACTGGCTGTTCCTTCCAGTACATGTGTCAGAGAGACAAAGAAGTCTGCCGACAACTGCCCTCTGGCTGTCAGCAATGGCTGTGCCCTGAGCACTCCGAGCTGCAGGGTCCACCTGGCCCACTCGCTCTCCTGCCACTTCACCCTGACAGGGACCCACGCCTTCCAGAACAAGCTGCTAAGGTCCTGCCATCTGCTTTCCCTTCCGTCCAGCCATTTCCTGCTACAAGCTCCTGGGTGACTTAGTTCCTCTTCTGAGCAGTCTCTCTACCCACAGAGAGACCTGGTTCACCTCTTCCTCTGGGGTCAAGGCCCACTTTGCACACAAGATTTGCTGAGCGACTCCAACTGGCCGTCTTCATGTGTATTTCCCCCACCCCTTTGGTGATGAACTTTTGCAGGATGGGCTCGTATCTCACTCATCTTGGTGACTTCCTCAATGACTCTGCACAGTAAATGGCACACAGTCTTTTGAGTTTTCATTAATAAAGAATGGAACAAGAGCGAAGGATAGGTTGAGGGACCATAGGGAGGATTATGGGGTGAATGAAAAAAAAAAGGATAAATGTAGGAGATGTCCACACACCTTGCAATGAGACTCTGTAGCAACTCTCACGAAGATGAGTCTCCATCTTACCTTTTGAATCTGGATACATGTTGCACCTTGCTTTGCTAATAAATGTGGTAGAAGTCAGGAATGCCAGTTCTGAACCTGGGCCTCAAAAAGACATTTATCGCATGCTTCTGCTTATCCTGTAACCTGGATCAAACGGCTGCAAGAGCGTAGGCCATGTGGAAGGGAGCCCAGCCAACACTGGCTGGGACCCGGGAGCCTTTGCTGCAGTGTTTGCACCTGGACAAATATCTCCCAAACAACAAGATATAGAGAAACTATAAGGGACTAAAAATAACTGTGAATGTATGAATGAGTGAGTGAAAAATCACTCAGCTGTGCACAACTCTTTGCGACCCCATGGACTATACAGTCCATGGAATTCTCCAGGCCAGAATACTGGAGTGGGTAGCCTTTCCCTTCTCCAGGGGATCTTCCGCTGGGGCAAATTATGGACAAAAAGATACAAAAAGACCAAAAAACCCAACTGCCACTTCTGAAGAGCCCAGAGCAAAAGCAGGGTACTGTGCATGCCCCCGGCACCCAACACCACTACAGGGTGGTGGTAAGCCACCCCTCCGGCCACAGCCCTACCCTCACCCTATGAAAGGAACCAGTTCACCCTCCCAATGGGGAGCAAGTGAGCAAAGGAACCTGTTACTTGTTTTCACTCCCCTCCTGCTGCAGCAGGGGCCCCAGTAAAGCCTTGCCTGAATTTCTTGTCTGGCCTCTTACCAATTTCGATTGATTAAGGAGGCCAAGAACCCTGGTTAGTTACAGTCTCAGCTGAGACAATACTGGACCAAACTCAACCAGCCAACACCCCCCAAACATGTGAGAAGCCAGCTAAGAACAGCAGACTGACCCCCTAATCACTACATGAGTGAACCTAGCGGAAACCAGAACCACCACCCCACTGACCCAAGACCCGGGAGCACCAATAAAAGACTTAGTGTTTTAAGCCGCTAAGAGTTGGGATAGCTTGTCATGTTGGTATGACAATGGCTGACTGTTGATGAACAGTCTAACTTAGGGCAGTCAAGTCCCTAGAAGGCAGGGGTTGTGAGTGTCTGTCCTGTGTTGAGCACCCACGTTACTGAGCAGATTGTGGGCCCATCTTAGGAGGTTATCTCATGATCTATTGTCAGGTATTTTTTGTTTGTTTGTTTGAAAGAATGAGAGTTTTATTCATGAGCACTTAGATGTTTACCAACATTATATATATATATTTTTTAAAAAAAAGACTGATTTCATATCAGTCTTTACAATCACACTCACATCTAGAGAGAAACACTGTTGTAAGGGATTTGAACAGAGTGTTTCTGAATTTTACAAGGGATTTACTTGAAGTTAGGTGTGCATTCATCATTACCCTCATCTGTAACACTACCTCTCTGCATTGTGATCAGCTTTCTTGAGGAAAGAAAAGGGCAGAAGAGGAAAGAACCTACTTCCTATTATGCCTCCCAGAAGCCAGCAATAATGGTCACAGCCAGCAGGTATTCACACCTGTCTTACCCACCTTCTCCCCTCGCATCCTCTGCCTGGAAACCAGCTCCCAGTGCACCTAAACAACCATTTCCGGTGATGATATCAAATCCTTTTGAGAAAGGGCAAGGCATAAAAACATTTTTCAAAGTTACAACTCATTTTTTTTTTCCTTCAACCTTCCATGTTTTCTCCCCTTCAATCAACATATTGCCTATTTGTGCTTGGCACTGAGGAAACCAAAGACCTGTCTTCTGCCCCCAGGGAACTCCAGTCTGATTGACCTAAGAGGCCTACTTGTCTCAACAAAAGGCTAGATAAGGGCCCATCCTTATTCCTTCTGGCTATAAAAGTCCGACATTTACAGCAGGTGGTGAGCCCTAGGGCCGGCAATCCAAAATGAGAAAACCTAGTGACCACCTCCTCACCCCTACTACCATGGTGGCTGTCCTATTGGTGTAGAAAGCCTCTAATCTCAACCCCATTTCTGAGAGAAAGAAGGTCCTTGTGGAGGGTGACGGCTGCTTTTGTTGTAGGAAGGGGGAGGCGCTAGCGAGAGGGATTCTGGGAAGTGGACGGACACGTGGTGTCTCCTTTTGACGTTTCCCAAACTCTTCCAGTTGGTGGTGGCTTATCAGTTCCGTATTCCTTACCAGGATCTCCTGTCATAGAACAACTCATGGGAATGGTTACTAAAGGGCCTGGCCAGGGTGGGCGGTTTCAGTCAGTGCGCTTCCCCTCACACTTTGATGGCACATGCAGTGTCTCTCCATGATGCATTTCCTCTGGAAGGCAGCTTTCAGTCCAGTTTTTAGGTGTCCACACCCACTTTCCCTTACACTTTTCCAGGGAACCCTAGTCCAGCAAATTCTCAAGGCCTGAAAGCCTTAGTTTCACACATACAAAGTAGAGAAGAAATGAGGTTGAATAAGTTGATATGACATGAAAATCCAAAGGCTGGGCACAGTCCCAAGCACCTATATCAGTGCTCACAAATGTTCGCTTTCCTTCCTTTCAGCTACAAAAACACAGGTGTTACCCTACACACACACACAAACATATACACACACTCCTTCAGACCATACTTACCCCCTTCTGCCCAATATAATGTCACATTGGTAATAATAGTAGGAGCATAATGTTCTGCAAATCAGATCCCCAAAACACAGACATTCATTCAACTTTTACCCAACATCACACGGGGTATGATCAACATGGGAACCTTGAGGCTCCCACCAACCTCCAAGGGCATTATTCTTACTAGAAAGGATCATGACAACCTTCTGAACAATCCACAGAACAACTAACAAGCGAACAAGCCACTGGGGTCCCAGCAAACAGCATCTTATTATCCTACTGAAGTCAGTATTCTGCCAAGTCCATAGTGACTTTATTTTCTGGCAAAAGCATCTTTATGCTAAGCAAGACTCCGGACATGTCCAGGCGAGGGATCCGATCTATTCAGCTGGCCCTCAACTGTCAAGCACAAGATGGATCATGTCTCCTGTCTGGAGACCTCACCCCCCCAACTCCCACCTCCCTCATTCCCTGAGCATCTGAGCTGGTCCCTAGAGAAAAACAGCCACAGCAAAAGGAGCAACATAAAAAACGATGCCAAATCTGTCTTCATTAATCACCTTCCTCTGCTGGTGTGAAACTCTCAGGAAAAGAGCCGGAGAATGACTCAGATAACCCGTTTACATAAGGAGACCTGAGTCTCTAACGTGCTTCATGTACCAACACTGCTTCCTAGTGAGTCTTTAATTTCCCCTCAGGATCTCCACGGTACATTCTTTAGATCATGCAATTGCCTTGACAAACAGAAAAACTTGAACTCCATTCTAGGAAGTAATACTACAATGTGCTTTCAGGTTGTCAGGGGTTTTGAGCTACTTCATCTTCATTTTTCTTCTTTGGAATCCTTCCATCCTGAAAGTGTATGCGTGACAACAGGGGAATTTCCCACTCAAAACCTGAAAATGAAGTTTGGTCTCACCAGACCTGGATTTGAACAAGATTCAGACTTCTCCATCTTCCGCTCGCTGACTCCTTTGGGTTGTAAATGCCCACGGTGGGTACTAATCAAGTCAACTAGACCAAATTAAGGCAGCCTGACTTAGACCTTGTTCCTTATTTTTGCTGATCTCACTGCAACCAACCATACAGTGAGCAGAATGGTTATTCAGTACAAGACACCGACTTCACACGCTTCTCCCCTATAGAACAGCTGGGAGATGGTGGGGTCTATTAGAAAACATCAGCCTCTTTGGAAACTTAAAAAATTATGCCTGCCTAAGGTTGCCATCTAAAACTAGTAAGGATTACAAAGTCCATTATAAGCACCAAACAAAAGCACATAACCAGGTCCTTTGGAATCAAATACAAAGGATGAGATTAAAACCACAACATAATACCACTACACACCCACCAGAATGGCTAAGGTGAAATGGACAGGAAATAGTGTACTGAGGACACAAGGGAGGTCGGCTCTCACCCCCTGGCCAAGGTACAAGCTGGTACCACTATTTATAGAAACTGGCGGTTTTCTCACACAGCTGAGCATGCATACTCCCTGTGACGCAGAAATTCCACTTCTAAGTATATAGTCAATGTGCAACATGGCCCTATGTCCACCAAAAGCCATATACTTGAGCGTTTCCAGAAGCACTATTGAGAAGAGCCCCAAACTGGGAATTATCCAAATGCTCATCTGTGGTAGAATGGACCAATCAATGGCAGCATAGTCACACAATGGAAGACTCTATAGCAATGAGAATGGATGGTCTACAAATATACACGAGGATATGAATTTCATAGCACAACACTGAGCAAAACATGCAAAACCCAAAATAGCACACACCACATGAGTTCATTCATATAGAGTACACAGAAGCAGACCAAAGCCATCCGTACTGGTGAAGGTCAGGAGAGTCGTATGGGTAGGGAGTGACCAGAAGGGGTGAGACAAGGTGGTTCTGAACTGCTGGTGATGTTCCGTTTGTCTGTCTGGGTGGTTAGGTGGGTGTGTGCACTTTGTGCAAATCCACCAAGCTGTACACGTGTCATGGGCACTTTCCTGCATATATGCTGCTGCTGCTGCTGCTAAGTCGCTTCAGTTGTGTCCGACTCTGTGCGACCCCATAGACGGCAGCCCACCAGGCTCCCCTGTCCCTGGGAGTCTCCAGGCAAGAACACTGGAGTGGGTTGCCATTTCCTTCTCCAATTCCTGCATATATATATATATATATATATATAATGCCAATTAAAAAGTTAAAAATAAAATCAAGGGTGGTGTTTTCTTGGGTAAGTCCCTGCTTGTCTGAGTGACTAGCCAATGCTGGTTGGCCAGTAGGTGGAGCTAAGGTTCTTGCTGACTGCTACTCTGGGACTGGTAACCAACTGGCTTAGGCACTAGCCAGTTTTGTGACCTGGGGCAAACTCTTTTACCCCACATGCCTGAACTTGTTAATAAGATTGGACAGAATGCTGGCTCAGGTTCCTTCGCAGTTCTATTTCTTAAAGATTATAATGTTGCCCTCCTCATCCATTCCTTCATGAGGTGGATAGGAACCACAGGGGAAAGTGGCTGGGGTTTAGGATCCTGCTGGAACCCGAGGGAGCACCTGGAACTGACCCTCTTCATCTTAGAATGCAAGATTTAAAAGGACAGAGGCCCAAGTCTCACTATCCAGAAGCGTTTGATGTCTCCAAAGCCAGTCCAGTCTCTGATTAGACAAAATGGCAGGCACCTCACCTCACCATCTGCAATTTCAACCCAAGAGCTCAATTAGCTGCTCACCTGTCACTTGCCTCCTTTTCTTTCCTCTAGGAGAAGGAGTCGATGGGGTATAAGCAAAGTGATGCTTTTACACAGGTCAGCAGCAAAGGCCCTCTGAAAATAGAGTGCAAATATTCAAAAAGCTCGTCCATATCGGGCTCCTCCTAGAACAAAACCTATCTCAATGTCAAAGAGAAGACAAGCCAAACGTTTCGCACCTGCGCTGACTTCAGCAAATCAGCCTTCCTCACCCAGTGAGGCCCAGCACTCAAGCTGGTTCATTTACCCACACTGCTCGCTCCCTCTGGAGTCTCAAGGTCTTACTGACATCCTCCCTTGCCCTGGTTTGACACAGCACAACTGAATAATGAAAGGAGTATTTGTGAAGAAGAATGAGAAGATGATGTGGGCGGGGAGGTGGACAGAACGCAAGAACCAGGGAAATTCAAGTTTTCCCCACAATTTTCCATGTAAAATAAAACTTTTGTTTTGGGGAGGGAAGTTGGAGATGCTCCAAATTTCCAGAGAACTCTGATTCTACATTCTCTCAAAGCTGGACAAGAGGAGGCCAGGAAGTAAGGCGATCATTTCAAGGTGTTTTATATTGTACAAAGAAGCCAACCCCACATACAACTCCCCTGACCCCCTAAAAGCAAGAGGAAGAGGAAGACAAGTGACTGCTGGTGACACAGAATTGCAGGACAGGCCTTGGTCTTCCGGTGCACACGGCCTTCAGGCTGACAGAACAGAGACCACCCAGCAACACTGCTCTCAAGACCCTGGCAATATCTGACGCTGATCACAACCCAGGGGCCTCTCCCCACTGATTCTCTTTATTATTTAACTCTTCTGTTTTCCCCAGAGCCTAAAGTAAGACCAAGTTTTATTAAAAGACTATCACACACAAAGTTTTTAAAAGTTTAAAGCCCAACTGAGAAAGGTCAAACAGAGTTTTGTTTATTACATTTTTGCTTCACTTGAATATTGAGTTTCATGGTCTGGTGAGGGCCCTGTTTTGACCCTATTTCCATAGTCATTCCATATAAAAGTAATGTAACTTTTTCCATAGCTTTATTCCCAGTAGGATAAAGATGAAGGTTTGTTGGGGTTTTTTTTTTGGGGGGGGGGGGTGATGAGGGGAGCAGGTACATATCTATGTGTTATCTATATTGTAAATACTAGTGTTGGTAACTGAACTCTTTTGCTTGCTGGGAATATCAGCTTGTCCACACCCCAGTGGACAGGAATTCTATTTGCAATGCTTCTAAATAGCTAACCAACCATCCTCTTAGCTGCTAAAGCTAAACAGAAGTCTGGCTGATGACTCTATCTCCCTAGAGCACCAAACCCCCGGGGCAGTCAGCATAGTCTAATACAGGTTTGTTCCCAGTGTCATACAGGTGCACTCTGAGAGGACACATAATATCCAAACACAGTTTTGATTCTAGTTGTTCAGTAATTATTTCAACCCGTACACACAACAAATGTGTACCTTTGTATATGTTGTCAATTAGGAATTAGGATAAGACCAAATTAAAATACATGATAAATTTATTATATATAAACAATACATTCTTATTAAAACAAGAATAAATTTGAAGAAAAAATGTTAACTAATACAAGTGGCAATAGGAAGATGGCAAAAACTATGCATGAAGTTTGGAAAATACTGATCTGCTTTAAAAGAAAAAAGTCCTGCCAAGATTCAAAGAGCTGTGGTTCCACAGCTGCCTGTCTGTATCCTTGGGGGTCCTCCACCTTCCTTCCCTGGGCAGCCATTGCTAGAAGAATGACAGCAACGAAGCTGACAGGGTTAGGGCAGGGTGACAAGTGCGAAATCTTCTAAAAGAGAACACGAGGGCTTTTTGCCTTCAATTAAGGTGTGGCTACTGTCCAGCCGAGTCTCATGGACCAATATAGTTTGGACACATACACCGAAAGGGTAATAGAGTGAAAGCCTGAGCCTCCGTAGAAGCTCCCTGAGCTGTGGAAAGTCATCCTGCCAAGCCTGCAGGCACGGACCTCCCGAGCTCTGCTTGGTGGTGGGCCGGGGAGAGTAGATGGCGGCACACCAACAATACATATCGTTGAGGCCTGGAGTCTGATCTCAGTGGCAACCACGCCCAAGATCCCAGGAAGAGAGAATGTTCCAAAGTCATTCATCACCAGGCTCTCAAGATCACTTTTGAGCCGGGCAGAAGCAAATGACCAGTATCTCTGGGGAGCAACGATCTTTTTTTAACCTGTCAGTCTCATCCTGGGGTTTGCCATGTGCCTTGAGAAAGCAAGCTTGAAGGCTGAAACATGAAGGTCTGACTGGCTCAGGGACTGGAAGAGGAGTATAACACCAGGTGGGCAAGTTAGGTTTCCCAGAGAAGACCTATTTTTTCACCTTATATACTATTGTTGACACATTATTGACTGGCAGATTTCAGCAGAAACAAATGCCTGTGGCGTGAATACATCTCCAGTTACTAATGTGTTAAGTAACTGCCCACCATCCATAGTAAGCAGAAAATGTCTGCCTGCCCCCTAAAAAATGCCCCTGTCCTAATCCCCAGAACCTGTGAATATGTTGCCTTACATGGCCAAGGGGAATTAAAGCTGCACACGAAGCGTGCAGGGTGGGGATGGGTGACTTAGGGGAAGGGGATGAAGAGGTACAAGCTACCAGTTATAAAAGTCACAGGATGTAACGTACAGCACAGGGAGTGTAATCAATAACATGATAACAACTCTGGATGGTACATAATCTATAAAAAATATTGACTCACTATGCTGTGCACCTGAAACTCATATTTTAGGTCAACTATACTTCAGTTAAAAAGAAAATACAAAATTGTATCTGGACTTAAGGTTGCCAACTGGATGATACTGAGACGATGAGGCTAGATTATGCAAGCAGGTCCATAAGGGACCTTACATGTGGACTCGTGTCAAAGTCATAAGAGTCAATGTCTAACAAGCATCAGGACAGATTTTTAAGATGGAAGAAGGCCACCAGTAAGGATGGCAGGCAGCCCCCAGAAGCTGGAAAAGGCAAGTTAGCATTCTCCCCCCAGACCCTCAGGAAAAGAACGCAGCCCTGCTAGCCATGAATTTAGTCCAGAGAGGCTCTGTATTAGCCTCCTATCGCTGCTATAACAAATGACCACAAACCTAGTGGCTTAAAACAACAGAGATCTATTCTTTCAAACTTCTACAGTCCAGAAGTCCAAAAACCATTTCATTAGGAGGAAACCAGGGTGTCAGGACCCCACTCCAGTACTCTTGCCTGGAAAATCCCGTGGACGAAGGAGCCTGGAAGGCTGCAGTCCATGGGGTTGCTGAGGGTCAGACACGACTGAGGCTCGGACACGACTGAGCGACTTCACTTTCACTTTTCACTTTCATGCATTGGAGAAGGAAATGGCAACCCACTCCAGTGTTCTTGCCTGGAGAATCCCAGGGACGGGGGAGCCTGGTGGGCTGCCGTCTATGGGGTCGCACAGAGTTGGACACGACTGAAGTGACTTAGCAGTAGCAGCAGGGTGTCAGGAGGGCCCTACTTGTCCCCCACCCCACCCACCACCCAGAAGCCTAAGAGAGAATTTGTTGCTTGGCTCCTCCAGCTTCTGGGGGCTGCAAGCACCCCTTGGCTTGTGGCTGCATCAGGCCAGTCTCTGCCCCACAGTCACTCCGCCTTCTCCTCTCCTGTCTCTGTGCCATCTTCTCCTGACTCTCCGTGATAAGGGTATCTGTGATGGCATTTAAGGCCCATCTTAAGAATCCAGGATAACCTGCCCATGTTGAGATGCTTAACTTGTATCTGCAAAGTCTCTGTTTCTTTTTCCATATTTGTTGTTGTTCAGTCACTAAGTCATGTCCAACTCTTTGCGACCCTATGGACTGCAGCATACCAGGCCTCCCTGTCCCTCACCATCTCCTAGAGTTTGCCCAAGTTCATGTCCATTGAATCAGTGATGCTATCCAACCATCTCATCCTCTACCACCCACTTCTCCTTTTGCCTTCAATCCTTCCCAGCATCAGAGTCTTTCCATATAAGGTACTGTTTATAAGGTCTAAGAGTCAGAGCCTAAAATGTGTGGAGGGCATTATTCAGCCTACCACAGACCCACTTCAGACTTCTGACCTCCAGAACCTTAAGATAAATGTGTGCTGTTTTAGGTCACCAAGTATGGTCACTTGTTACAGCAGCAATAATAGGAAACTAATAAGCTCCTGTCTCTCAGATGTGGGCTACAGATGAGGAGACAGCCTGGATGAGAGAAAGGAGCTAGCCCATCCCTACTAGTCACATCCTGGGGGGGCCTTTGTATCTAAAGATGACACCTCTCTCACCCCACCAGATGTGAAAGACTGCTAAGATTCCGCAGCAGGTGGCCAAAAGAAGCTTCGGAAATCACCCTTCTCTCTTTCCTTTCAACTACTGAATGGTTCTTAAATAAACTTTATGGTAATTCATAAAGCAAAGCTTAGGGGCAAGAAAAGAACTGCCATTCATTTCCAGGAATTCCTCTATCATATAATGAGTAGGCTCCATCCACAAATGTCAACGGGTTTTGCTCACAAAGCCAATAATCCTTACCACAAATATAAGATAATATAAGACCTTGAAAGACTGTATCCCTCAATTAGGAACAGCCTCTTCTGATAGCTTTCCTATCCTTGCAGGGCCGGAACATCACATTTTCCAGCACTCATTCATCACTGTTCTTTCTCAAGGAAGGTTATACTGCTGAATTTCTCTCTGTAGGGGTTTCTATTTGCAGAATTGCACCTTCTCACTGATCAGCCTTCAGGACACTATAGCAATTCCTGGGCAGACTCCTATCCTATCCCAGAATTCACCATGCTGGCACACCCATAGGTTCTGTCTCCAGCCCTCTCCTCTCTGGGTTCTCTCCCTTAGTGAGCGTACCCTGTCTACAACCTCAGATCCATATACCCAGCCTTGACCCTCACCTAAGAGAGCTCCAGTTCCAAACGTCCAAATGCCTCCTCCACTTAAACGTTTAGAATCTCCCCAATTTGGCCGGTCCCCAAACAGGGCTGCTAGTCGCACAAAGAAGCACCCATCCGTTTCATAAACGCCACCACCATCCACCGAGAGCTCTGATGAAACCCACAGCTTTCACATTCACAATCTCTCCATTCCTTCTTGCCCCTCATATTTAATTCATCAGCAAGTCTACCAGCCTCTGTCTCCAATATTTTTCCCAAGTCTGAATTATTTTTCAATCCAGTCCAAGCTCCCCCCACTTCCCAGTCTGACTATGTGTGTGTTTGTTAGTTGCTCAGTCGTGTCCGACTCTTTGTGACCCCACTAACTTTAGCCTGTCAGGTTTCTCTGTCCATGCAATTTTCCAGGCAAGAATAATGGAATGAGTTGCCATTTCCTCCTCCAGGGGTCTTCCCCACCTGGGGATCAAACCGGGGTCCCCTGCATTGCAGGTGGATTCTTTACCATCTGAGTCACCAAGGTAGGCCCATTCAGACTATAGCTATTGGCTACCAGCTGGTCCTCCTGCCCCAGGCACTGCTACCTCCAACCTGACCCTCTACCCTCCTCAGGGCTGTTGGTCATCTTTCTAAATCAGAAATCCAATCCACCCCGCACTGTGAACTGGCTTCTGGCTACACACAGACTCACACTTGACCTTGATCCTGAGGCAATCTGGCCAGTGCCTAGCCCACAGGCTCTCTTCCCCTTTGCTCATATGCACACACACTAGCTTCTGTCCTCATCTGGAACATGAAAGGTTTATCCCACCTCCGAACCTGGGTGCCTGCTGCCCCCAACCTGTGAACGCCCATCCTCCAGATCTTCGCATGACTGTCCTCTTCCATGCTGAGGCCTCACCTCAAAGGTTTAAGACCTGAGCACAGGGAAAAAGACCCTTCAGTCACCCATTTTTCTACTACCCTACTTTGTCCTCTTCAGAACAGAGTACCCGAATAGGCCTTCACTGTTTGCAGATGTAAGTGTGGTACCCTTCTGGGGGAGTGCATGCTCACAGAGGGCAGGATTCTTTACCACGGTCTCCCCAGTGCCTGGCATGTCTCGGGGACACAAGAAATACTTGGTCACAAGCTGCTAAGGGTTTTACAATCCAGTGATGTCTGACTCTTTATGACCCCATGGACTATACAGTCCATGGAATTCTCCAGGCCAGAACACTGGAGTGGGTAACCCTTCCCTTCTCCAGGGGATCTTCCCAACCCAGGGATTGAACCCAGGTCTCCTGCATTGCAGGTGGATTCTTTACCAGCTGAGCCACCAGTGAAGCCCTTACAATCCAAGGGTAATATCAAATCATCTTAGTCTGTTTTAGCTTAGCTTTTTTTTTTTTTACACTATTTTCCCTTTTCTTTAAACTGAAGTATAAAAGACTCATAATGCTGTCTTTGTTTCAGATGTACAGCAAAGTGATTCAGCTTTATATATATAGATCTATTCTTCAGATTCTTTTCCATTGTAGGTTATTACAAGATACTGAATATAGTTCCCTGCGCTATAAAGTAGGTCCTGTTGATTATCTAATTTATATACATTAATAGTAACGTGTATGTTAATCCGAAACTCCCAATTTATCCAATCTCTTTGACGCTGAGAAAGAATGATTTCCTGCGTTCCAACAGGGAAGGCATCAAGAGCCCCCTCCCATACAACATTCCCATCCCCTTTCCCAGCTCCTCTGCTTTCTCACATTGTATCCCATTCTCTGCTTCCAACCAGCTAGCTGGCTTCCTAATCTTTCATTTTACATTGTTTCTGCTTCTTCATAGAGCTCAGTGGGTCACTATACTTGCTAACAACAAAGCTTTCTCTTACATCTCTCAATTCCTCTTCCTGGGAGACCATGTCCCTGGCCTGAGTATAGAACGAGAGCACCCAGGCAGAACTAGGAGTTCTAGTACTGAGATGAAGAAATCCTCCCAACAGTAGAGGGACCAAATGCATCTCCATTCCTTCTCCCTGAAAAGATGAGTACGTGACCACAGGATCCTCCCAAAAGGGTGGGAGGGGTGTCAAACCCAGCAGATGGTGGGAATCACGAGGACATGTGAAATGAGAATGAAGATTAGGAGGGAAATGAATCTCTGTGTAAACAACGTGATTCATTAAGAAAAATTAAGCAGTGCAAGGATACGTCTGATCCTTCCTTAAATGCCTGTACAAAGACTCGCTCTTTGGTGGAAGGCTTCCTCTTGGCCCACGTACAACAACTCCAATTTGTGCTAGGTAGTAAACATGCTAGAAGCTTTTGCTCAAATCAGAGCTAATGCCTACAACACGCCTGCAAAGGAACTACAACCTCCCTTTTCAGGAGAAGGAAAAGATGTTCACACTGGCGTAAGGACAGTTTATCTGGGAAGCATGACATGTATGGTATGGAAGGCCTGACAGCATACGTAAAAGGAAGCTTTTAGGGGCCATGAAAATGCTTTCATGTTTTATTTGTTTTTAATAAGAAGGGAAAAGTGAATATAGTTCACCCTGAATGCAAACATTAAAATATATGCAATGCATTAAAATGAATGCAATCATTAAAATTTTCAGTACTTTCACATAGGAAGGGGTCTGTTAAACTCAATGTACCTGGGGCCCTCGAGAGTCCTAGGGTGACTCCGAAGAGGTGGAGTGATGTACCTATGGTCACCAGAAGCTAAGAGTGAGAAAAGGCAAGACCAGACCTGCTCTCTTTCAGAACACCACTCATACTTTTAATGTCTCATGGAACCCTGAAAACTCCCAGGTTTAAAAATGTCTCCATCAATTTCCTGAAAATGCATTTTTTTCAATGCAAGAATCAAGGAGCTATATAACACAGGGAACTATATTCAATATCCTGTGATAAACCATATGGAAAAGAATATGAAAAAGAATGTGTGTAGACAGATATCTCTCTCTCTATCTATCTATCTATCTATCTATAATCACTTTGCTGTATATATATAATCACTTTGCTGTATATATATAATCACTTTGCTGTACCACAGAGGATGAGATGGTTAAATAGCATCACTGACTCAATGGACATGAATTTGAGCAAACTCTGGGAGACAGTGAGGACAGAGGAGCCTTGTGTGCTGCAGTCTAAGGGGTTGCAAAGAGTCAGACACAACCTAGCAAATGAAACAACAAGCAGAAATTAACACAACAAAATTAACACAAACACTTTGTAAATCAACTATACTTCAATAAAATAAATTAAAAAAAAAAGAATCATAGACCTAGAAATGTACCTTTCAGGACTCACCAAATATCAGACCATTCCTCCTGTGCTTGGAAGACGAGTTGTTCCCAACATATTAAAACAAGTAGGCTCTGAGTGTTCTATCCCCAGGACTTTCTTCAGGGAACCCTCAAGGCAAATAAAGACTGATTTTCAAACAACTTGTTTCAAAGCTTGTCCTGGGACTAATAACTGCTCTGTGATGAGGAGGCACACTCCTTAAAAATGTAGATTCCATGGCCCTGGGGCTTCCCTGGCATGTCAGATAGTAAAGAATCCACCTGCAATGCAGGAGATGGGTTTGATCCCTCAGTGGGGAGGATCCCTTGGAGAAGGGAATGGCAACCCACTCCCGTATTCTTGCCTAGAGAATTCCATGGACAGAGGAGCCTGGCAGGCTACAGTCCATGGGGTCATAAAGAGTGGGACACGACTGAGCGACTAATACTTTCACCTTTACACTTTCCAGGGCCCCACCCCAAGACCTGCGGACCCATCAGGGTTAGAGACTAGAAATCTGCATTATAAACAAGCACTGCAGGGGAGTCTGATCTGCTGTGGAGATTAAGACCCACTGGTTAGGCGCCCAGATGGGGACAAACTACCCCTTGCACAGTTTCAACATCTTCTAAATTTTCGCAGAACACAACTGAACCAAGACTTACTTTCCTTTTTCTCAACTTTACCACAAGCTACCAAGCATTAAAAAAAAAAAAAAAATTGTATCACTGATGACAAAACCACTCCTGGAATATGAGTCACCCAATCAACCAGGTATTTAGGGTTGTTAGATTTATTGGTGATATTACCAGTACCTACAGGGATCTGACGATGTCATCTCAACTCATTAGTACAGTTGGGTCCAAGCATTTAGATAATGAAATACCTATTTGAGTATGCACTACTTTCATTTCTTTTTCACATTAGTTAGGAAGTTGCATTGATTTTTTTCCCCCTCCAATTATGTGTGCTGGTAGGTTCTATCATCTGTGACTTGCATCACACATGGCAAAGACAGCAGGACAAAATAACTGTTATAGAAGAAGACAATGGGCCTTATAGATTAAAATTTAACTAAAAAAGATCCTGGCTAAAAGGTACTCTTTGAGATGTTGCTGCCAGTCTCACAAGTAGGGGAGGTCCCAAAGGACATTGCCCAGCCATCCATTTACCCACATACAAAAAAGAAAAAAGCAATGAGCAGGGCTCTGGGGACTGGCAGCCAAAGCAGATACCCACAGCAGCACCTCTATCCAGGAACTGAGCCCTGGGCCAACCACAAGGTAGACAAGCTGTATGAAAAAACAATAAACATAAAATTCTGGCACAAGGTTGCTGGGGATGGCAGGGGATGGGACAAAGAGGAATAGAGAGATATGAGTTCCTGGCAAGTCCAAGTCCTTGGGTTGGGTGGTTTCAAAGTTATTCAATACAACAACAATAGCAACAATAATAATAATGCTACGAAACTAGTTGCATGTATTCATTAGTATCAATCAACTACTGTATCATAGAAAGGAAAATGATTAACTTAGCAATAGTACTAACCCCTGGCAGCTTGCATAACAGACAAGAAGCAACATGTTAGCACAGAGCCCTTTAAGCCTGAGAACTCATTGGCAGCTTCTAAGAAGGATGGTGAGTAGTCACTGTTCCCATATTAATAAAAAGAAATTAAAAAAAAAAAAAAACCTAGCAGCAGCAGGCACTTGGCACAGGGAGCGCGGCCTCCTGAGCACTGTGTCAGGCAGATAAAGACGCTGGCGCCTGGCGGCCACCAAGGCCACCACAGGCCACCACTCTGTTTTCTCATTAGCATCGTGCAGCTGTTACCTCACTAGACAATAACACCCGCCCTGGGGGATCTGACAAGCACAGGTCACCCTGAAGGCGAGGGGAGAGATGGAGCCAAAGCAAATCACAGAAATTGTTTCACCCTGACTGGAGCTGTCACAGGCTGACTAGACACGGCAGAAGATGGCGACTTCTTTTCCGAGGGCCTCTGGAGGATTCAAAAGGGCACTGGACTGCCTGCTCTTTCCCCCTCCTTCCCCATCATCTCATCTTGCCTAACAGTTGGTTACCTAACATAGAAGGATAGGAAAATAGGAGACAGGGGAAAATAATCTGCTGCTCGTGGCCAAAACCTAAGAGAGGAATCCTCCCCTACGCTATTCCATCATCGCAGAAGAGTGGACAAGCCCCTCTTTGGTGCCCCCCAAAAGACACATCTTTGTGCCCCCACTGACTCCTGGATCTGCCTTTACATGACCACTTAAGACTTCACTGTACCTACTGATTCACAGATGCACCTGCCCAACTATGTCGGAGAGGATTCAAGAAAGCAAAGACTACTTCCTCTCCATTTTTTCAGAAACAGCACCAGGAGTAAGATCGCGCACAAAGCAAGTCTTTAATAAAAGTAATTGAACAAGTAAGTACAACAGATAAGCTCCCCCAAACTGAATCCATTTTTTGTGTGTTCAAACTCCAAAGCAGCTTGTGGAACACCTAGGCACTGACGTGACATAAAGTCCACGACTGTGCATTTTATTATCCTATATCACGCATGACCTTTAAAGTCTTTATGAGCCCTGGTGATAACTGACAGGAACAGAAGAGGAGATAGAAAACTCTAGGCACAGCCCTAGATGGGGACGGAAAAGGAAAGGAGGGTTGAGAAAGCCGGCCACAGCTTCCGGAACGTGGAGACCCATGATCTGCTCCAGGCACTCTTGATTCAACTTCTTTTCTCTCTCCCTCCAGAATCCAGAGTCAAGAAGGAGCATTAGTTAATATGCCAACACAGGGACAGACAGGCAGCCAGGGACTGGCCTGAACTCACCTTCCCACGGCAGCTCCACGAGTCAAGATGATCACCAAGTACAGCTTCTGCAGTGGCAGATAAAGCCCTTGGTTGGGTTACGATGAGGTTATCAAGGAAGGGAGAATGGCATGGCATGTCACTTCTAGGAAGGATATCAAATGTATAACCTGGCACTTGCATCTCAATGCCCACATACAAGTAAGTAACTCAGCCTATTGGCCCTGACAGAAATGTGAGGTTGTTGGCACAGACTTCCTTAGTAAGTCTGTTGTCCTTATTCCAATGATGTCCATTACACTGCAGGGAAAATTCACAGCTCCTTACCCTGGCTATATGCAGACTATCTCGGTCAGCCACCACCCCAACCTCATTTCATCCCACTCTTCACTCCCCACCCCCATCTTTGGTGATGAGAACAAGGCTTACTGCATAGTAAGTGCTTAACTACTCCCTCAATGAATAAATAAATGGAGAAGGGCTAACGGTCAACAGAGATGACATTGAAAGACACTTAACCTGTACCAAATTGGGTTTATCTGATTACAATTAGAGAGGGAAGGTCAAAGAGTGCCAAAATAGAAAAGAGAGGGAGACCAGTGGCACCACTAATTGGCAAGGACAGCCCTGGTCCAGGAACAACAGCTGTGTCCCTGCGAAGGCAGCAACACTGCAAAGATGAGAGAAATTTCCAGAAGGACTCACAAAGGAAGCTGATGTCAGGGGACCTCCAAACAGCCCTGTCTGAAGCATTCAGGCTGAAAGCTACACTCCCTTGGCAGAAAATCTCTTGAAATCCTTCAGGCATGGCTATTAACAGTGTCCTTATCAAGGTCAGTCACCCACATATTTCTGGAACACTTCCCCCAAATTGTGACTTTCTCAGCCCTTATGGGGGGGGGGGGCGGGGAGTGAAGGGGGCTAGAGGATCAGCTAAAACAATCATCTTTGTCCAAATAAAAGGCTTACAGCTATGTGCAAAGTCCTACATAATCAACTCTTCATTTCAGAGAAGTTTACCTAAGACAGAGAAAACAAATTCTCAGGTATTCCAGAAACACACTTCTAGTCAACTGCTTTAATGATGCATGAAGTGTTATGTTTGCCAGACTACAGAAGTTCCTTGTGGGCAAGAATGTTCAATTCTGCTATCTGCTCCATTTCAACAAAAGCAGCATGCAGTAGGTACCCAATCAACACCAGCCTCCCTTAAACCAGCAGGGCCAATGGCAACAATGAATACCAGCCATTATGCAGAGCCATTTCCCAAGCAGAGGATTTTCTGGATCACCTTCCCAAAGTTGAAAGTTCAAATAGTAAGGGAGGAGAATAAACAAAGCAAAGGATTCTAGGTAAACCCTAAGAAAAACCTGAATGACTAAGGGAACAAAACCACAGAATGAATATCTGAATGATCAAACAGTTGGGAAAAAAAAAATCACAGAATAAAGACATGAAAGAGTTGTTAGGCCAGCGTGCAGAATGGCGTAAAAGTCATCATGTCTCTCTAAACAGAGATTTAATCCTTCAGTCCCCACAGAGTGAATGGAACAAAGAGGTACAGGCTACTGCTTTTAGAAAAAGAAAACAGAGCATGCAAACAAAAGACAGCTGCAGCCAGCCCTGAAATGCCAGCTTCCATCAGAAACCAACCTGACTGTCCACAGGTGGCACAGAGGAAAAGTGGCTTTCTGTCAAAGCTGGTCCCACAGCTTCAGCCACTTGACCCTGACTCCCTCCAAGAATCCTCCAAGAATCCAGCCCCATCCCACGAGATTTTGTCTCATGAGATACACAAGTTTCTGAGTCCTACCAGCAAGC
Organism: Bubalus kerabau; assembly: GCF_029407905.1. NCBI lineage: Eukaryota > Metazoa > Chordata > Mammalia > Artiodactyla > Bovidae > Bubalus > Bubalus kerabau. The sequence goes on from NC_073626.1 coordinate 116,896,944, forward strand.
AGGAAAACATACTGTCTTCCCGTGGAAGGCGGAGGATGGGGGGCAAAGAAGTATAGTTAAGAAAGGAAGGGAATTTGCTTCTCTAAGATTCTAGCCAAATTACGTGCAAAAGATTTCCCTAACGAAACACTGGCACAGTCTAAAACCTCCAGAACGGAGTTTAATGTTTACTTTCCAATCTATCACCAATTTTGGAAGATCTGAAAGTATTTAATTTCCCTGAAATGGTACACATGCAACATTTCCTGGTGTGCTCATTTTTACCTTCTGTTAACCAAAATGTTTTAAGACAATTTAATATGCCATGAGAATACATTTCAAGGGAGCCTGGGAGCTGCACACAAATATCATTCATTCAGAAAATAAACTTTTGTCTCCTGAATACTTACTGAGCATCAGAAACAGCCTAGTGCTTTGCACTTACAAGTTAAGCTGTAATACAAACCCCTCAGTGGAATGGGCAATGAGATGCAGTTCACGAGAGTTGTAAGTAGTTAAGGGAAAGGTTACAAAGCAATGGGTCCCAAACCTGGCCTATTGTTAAACCCACACAGAGGCGGTGTTGCTTAAATGTCCATTTCTGGCCATCAGCCTAAGAACCTGCTAGAGCTGGTCTACTGTGGTGGATTGCAGGATCCCACAAATTTAACCAACCCCTCCTTCATGTGATCACAAGGCAGGTTTGGGAGCTGCTGCTATAGGAGGCACGGCAAGGGTGAGTTGACTGCGCTCACCCACACCATGTGAACTCGAAGTCTATAGGCAGCTTTGTACCAAAATGCCCACAAGTTCTCATTAACTCAGCCACCTTGGAGGGAGTCCAGATGGCCCAAGACAGCCCAGCCTCCCATCCAGCTGGACTCTGGAGCAAAAGGAGTACTCCCGAACACTTCCTGGGCATTGCTGCCAGTAGCTTGGCAGTTCTGAAGAACGCTGGGTCAGAATGCTAGAAATCTTCAGAGCAAGATATGTGCATGTCTGCCTGGGCACTTGTATTGCCCATAATGGTGAAGGTCACGGAGGGCAGCTGGAAGCCAACTACAAGGCTCAGGGAGTTGGAAGAGGCAGACAGAGAGGGTAAGGCCTGTTTCATTTTTCACTCTGAGAAAGTAGGCTGTGGCTAACCTTCTTGATGACTCAGGGGTTAAAGAATCTTTTATTTGTAGTTATCAACAGCTTCAGCTGCAGAGGACAAGGTCTAAATAGGGCTATGATGGACTGCTAATGTTCACCCCTAACCATTCTCCACTCATTTCAAAGATTCAGAAATTGAGCAGAGCACCAGGATCTCCTGCAGTAGGTGGCAGGGGTAAGAGATGAAGAAATGTGTGCAACTTCTAGGCCACTAACTCCCCTTGCCCTTCCTCCCACACTCTATCGTCCCTTGTTCTTGTTTAGTCGCTAAGTTGTCTGACTCTTTGTGACCCCATCAGGCTCCTTTGTCCATGGGATTTTCTAGGCAAGAATACTGGGGAGGGTTGCCATTTTCTTCTCCAGGGGATCTTTCGCTACCCAGGGATTGAAACCATGTTTCCTGCATTGCAAGCCAATTCTTGACCACTGAGTTACCAGGGCCAAATGACAGAGAGAAACCCTGGAGATGCAGCCCGGTGGAAGGAGTTCAGGCCCTTTAGCAGAAGAGAAGTGCTGCTCTAGTCAACTTGAGTAAAAATCACTGCAGATGGTGACTGCAGCCATGAAATTAAAAGATGCTTTCTCCTTGGAAGAAAAGCTATGACCAACCTAAACAGCATATTAAAAAGCAGGGGCATTACTTTGCCAAAAAAGGTCCATCTAGTCAAAACTATGATTTTTCTAGTAGTCATGTGTGGATGTGAGAGATGGACTATAAAGAAAACTTAGCACCGAAGAACTGATGCTTTTGAAATGTGGTGCTGAAGAAGATTCTTGAGAGTCCCTTGGATTGCGAGGATATCCAACCAGTCCATCCTAAAGGAAATCAGTCCTGAATATTCATTGGAAGGACTGATGCTGCAGCTGAAACTCCAATCCTTTGGCCACCTGATTAGAAGAAGTGACTCATTGGAAAAGACCCTAATGCTGGGAAAGATTGAAGGCAGGAGGAGAGGGGGGTAATAGAGGATGAGATGGTTGAATGGCATCACTGATTCGATGGACATGAGTTTGAGCAAGCTCCAGGAGTTGGTGATGGACAGGGAAGCCTGGTATGCTGCAGTCCATGGGTTCACAAAGAGTTGGACATGACTGACTGAACTGAACTGAAACTCTAGGTTGTTTAAGTCACTACTGTTTTGCATTAAAGCAGCTGCTCATGTATTCTAACACAAGGGCTTTCTTTCCTACATGGAACACAAAAACTACTGCTCAGAAAGCAATCCCTTCATACTCCCTTTTCCTCCTCAGTCTTTCAATATGGCAGATGTTACCATCTTCAGCAACAAAGGATAGCTAGTTAAGGTCAGGAGACTCAGAAATCTCTCTTTAATCCCCAACATCAAACTTTTTAAGTGCTAGACACACCTCAAAAAAAAAACAAAAAACAAACCTTTCATCTTCTACCCAACTAATGACTCAATCTACCTTTTGAAGTGAATTTTCCACCAGTAATTACTATGTAAACTATTCACAATTTCTGAAACAAGTCTACTATCACTTCTCCAACGCTAATGGTGTTCCCTCTGCCTGGAAGGCCCTTCCTGACCTGGAAAATTCCTCCACATCAGTGCCAATTCCAAATGTAGAAATGGTCCCACTCCTAGGGGCTTAGAGGACTTTTTAAAAAATGGATTGGAGTATATTGTGCTAAACATGCCTGTTAATCAAGGCTGTTGCGTTTTTGATATCAAGAACAGCTGACTCGTCTTTGTAACCCCATCGCCATCGCCAACCCCATGCATGCCAGTACCTAACACAGTATGAATGAATTGAGTATTTGGTGAACTAATGAATAAAGGTGTTGAATTGTGTTAATGCTATCTTGAAAATAATTTCAAAATTGTTGAAAATTCAAAAGCAGAGCATATGCCTTAAGGAAATTTCCATGTAAATCAAACAACCACAAGTATTTCCCTTAAATTATTCAATATTATACCTTAGTCTCTTAAGGTAGGAAACTCAGATTTTAAAGGATAACAGTGGAGTTAAAGATCCATGGCACTTATGAGCAACAACTATCATTTATTAAAAGCTGTACTTAATGGAAAGACAATTTTGCACCAATTAGAAAAACAGGTAGCACACTAAGAAGTCTGAGTGGCCATATCTTTTTTCAATGATCGTTTTGCTTTGAAAGCAGATCCTACATTGAATCAAAAACATACACACATTAAATAATGTTTTTAAAAGTCCCCTTAGATAGTATATAGATTTGTTTTTACCTAAAGATCTGAAGGGGAAAAAAAGTATATACACATTCCATGCTAGCACTTGAGCGCCGGAAGCAACAGCCTAAGGTCTCTCTTTTCAAAGATAATGGAAACAGTATTTTCACAAACACCAAGAATAGGTCATGGGTCACAATTCCCAAGTACAAGGCAAATCTGGACCAAGTCTATGCTCAGTAGAAATCCCCACTTTTGTGACTTGCTTACGGCATGGCTTGGGGACTAAGCAAAGGTCTAACTAAAGGTTAAAGAACAATTTGGGCAATGAGAAAATTCAACTTTCAAATAATACCACATTCAGAATATAAAACAGGAGCCTGAGGGGACCTACCTAAAATGATAATCTGAGGAAAAAGTTACTTCAAATTCTGTAAGGATCATTGAAGCCTTTTGCCCTGGAGTTCCTGAAAAATAAAGCAGGTAATTCTTAAACTCACAGCATTTTAAAACTGGAGGGACCTTCAAGACCATTTGTTCTAGATGCCCAGATACATTTAATGACTTTCTGGAAGGTGGATGGATGAACCGAGAGCCTGTCAAACAGAGTGAAGGAAGTCAGAAAGAGAAAAACAAATATCATATATTAACACATACACATGGAATCTAGAAAAATGGTACCAATGAGCCCATTTGCAGGGCAGGAATAGAGACACAGCATAGTGAACAGACTTGTGGACACAGCAGGGGAGGGAGAAGTGGGACAAATGGAGACAGTGGCACTGACATATATACACGACCACGTGTAAAACAGATAGCTAGAGGGAAGCTGCTGACACAGGGAGCTCAGCCTGGCGCTCTGCGACGACCTAGAGGGGTGGGATGGTGGGGGAGGATCAGGAAGGAGGTGATACATGTGTACTTACGGCTGATTCATGCTGATGTGCACCAGAAACCAACACAACATTGTAAGACAATTATCCTTTAATTAAAAATAAATAAAAAATTAAAAATGACTTACTGGAGAACACAAGCCAGTTACGGGCATAGTAAAGCCTAGACTCCCCAATCCTCAAAGATCTAACCCAGGGTCTCTCAGCACAGCATAAAGAATAAAGACTACTCCTTAACAAAATCTACACAGAGAAAACCAACTCCAGGAAAGGAGATAATCCAGTCCATTCAGAAGTTCATCTTAAAACACACACACACATACCAGGCATTCAATACAGCAACAATTACAGACATTAAAAAGCCTCCAGGCAAATCTTACATTGGGATTCACTTAATGCAGCAGGTATTTACTAGGAATTAAAAAATGAGTGAAGCTAAAGGAAACACATTCCAACAGAGTTCACAGTAAGTGAAGGAAACAGAGGGGCCTATATACATAAATTACAAAACCACATGCTTCATCCCATATGGGAGATAAAAACAGAGTATTATGGGACATTTCTGACTCCATGATTAAATGTTTATTTGAATCTTTCTTCCCTCTGTAATTTCTAGGGTAATGTCTAGAAAATTATACTCTAAGCTAAGTGGATAAGATGCAAGAAGTTACAGACAATGCCCAGACTAAAATCAAAAGACTCTTTCAGAACCTTTGAAAAGACAGATTGAATACTTCTCCAGAAGAGAAAATTCATCCTTGAAACTTTTTTCTAAGTCAAGTTTAAAAACATTGAGGGTATTGCATTTGTGGAAGACTAACAAGGACTCAATTCTAGTACAATATCTTCTAATTCAGATTTAGGTCACCTTCTCAGGTGGGTGAGAAATAAACCTGAACCATTGACAGGAATATTCCAAGCTGTCTTTGTCTTGAAGGTCGACAAACTCCATTATGCATGACCCCAATATCAACTGTGTTCAGGGAAATTTGAGGTCCGAGACCACGAAAATAAAATAGACATGTGACCTTCACTTCCAGAACCACTAATAAAATACTGGAAGACATTAAGTACCTGAGCACTGGCTCAGATCAGAGAGAAAAGATTTGTGAATACTAGTAAAAGAGCTCCCAACTTTAACTCTCTCTTTGGCTTCCTGAAGCAAGGGCCTTGTTGGGGTTGCATGGACCATCCGAACCACAAAATACCAACCAATATCAAGGAGAGGAATAAATGCTCACAGAAGACCTCCCACCAGGGCCTTCACCAGAGAAGAAAGTGAGGCCAGCACAGAAGAACGCTCCTACCACTAGAAGGGCTGGTGAATGAGGCGGGGTTTCAGAATCCACTGAAGTGACTGGAGCAAAACTGTACTGAAGAGGGATCTACACCTCCTGGGGAACAGAGAGAATTCATGTGGGCAAGATCAAAACATTTGGATTCTAAACATGCCCCATCATTTATTACATTTTTTTTAATACCAAAAATATTTTGTATTGGGGGATAGCTGATTAACAATGCTGTGGTAGTTTCAGGCAAATAGCGAAGGGACTCAGCCATACATATACACGTATCCTTTCTCCCCTAAACCCGCCTTCCATCCAGGCTGGCCCATAACACTGAGCAGAGTTCCATGTGCTATACAATAGGTCACTGTTGATTATCCATTTTAAATATAGCCGTATATACCTGACCTTCCCAAACTATCCCTCTCCTCACTCCCTGGCAACCACAAGTTTGTTTCTTAAGTCTGTGAGTCTCTGTTTTGTAAGTAAGTTCATTTGTATCATTTATTTTTAGATTCCACATATAAGGGATGTCATACAATATTTCTCCTTCTCTGTCGAACTTAACTTCACTCAGTTGACACACTCTAGGTCCATCCATGTTGCTGCACTTATTGCATATTTTGTGAGCAAAAGTTTTGAGTGACTCAAACGTTTATTTTTACTGCACAGCACCCAGAAAGTCATATCTTCTTCAAGCTGTTGATCAATTATGGGGTGAACTTAAGACATAATAGTCTACATATACACACTAGTGTATATAAAATAGATAACCAACAAGGACCTACTGTGTAGCACAAGGAACTCTACTCAATATTCTGTAATAACCTATATGGGAAAAGAATCGGAAAAGGAATATATAGACATGCATAGACATAAAACTGAATCACTATGCTGTACGCCTGAAACTCATACGATATTGTAGATCAACTATACTTCAATTAAAAAAAAAGCTTTTTAAGAGTTAATATTCTACCCTGCCTTATTGCTGATCAAAGTTGTGCCAGGAATGAGTGACAGAGAATGGACATGGAACACTGCAACCGAAGTGATATTATAACCACCTGCACCATTTTTATGGCCCTGTTCACACTGATACCTACTCGCATACTATTCTACCGAAGGCAGCAAAACTGTATTTTAATGCTACCCTTGCAGATAACTCTGAGAAAAAAAAAATGTACTTTCCCCAGAAGTTGGCACATGTGTTTGTTTACGGAGACATATCCTATACAACACTAGCAATAAAACTAATTCAACTTCTGGGAACCAGAGAGTCGATGTCACCTCTATCTCCTTCCCAAAATTCCATGAGGGAGAGGGGAAAAAAGGCAAATTGCCACCGGCAGAGTTTCGTGTTAAAGGTGCACAGAACGATTCAAGAGCAAGTCAAGGTTTCCCAGCAAATGCCTATTCATTTACCCAGTAGGAGGTGCCATGCCATCTGGCACTCACGTCCAGTGAAAGATATATTGCTTAGGATCAATGCTGAGCAGCGAGCAAGTTTATTTTTATCCTTTCATGCGCAAAACTACAAGGACATAAATGTCTGTGTTAGACACGCCAGAAAGACTTAACGAGACTGGAAAATGGGATCCAAAAATGGGATCTGGCAGGAACCAGCTTTCATGGAACTTGATTAAATAACACCCTCCTCCCGACGCCGAGGAATCCCAACAAACCCCTCAACGCCTCAGCTAGAGACTCCCTGGGAGTGGAAGGGAGGGGAGACAGCCCTGCAGCCACTGATGTCAAAGGACTTGAAGGGGCTCACACCCCAGCTGGGACTCTGGAGGCTGCCTGGGCACCTCAGCCTGAGTGCAAGGCCAGCCACGGGGGACGGTCAGCCCATCACTGGGTGCTGGACTGGCCACTCTGTGGTCTTCTCCCTCTGGGGCTCTTTGAGTCTCTCAGAACCAACCAGGATCTTCTTTTTCCAAGTGAAGTTACTACCTTTTTCTTTAACAGAAACATTATGTTTCTCATGCCAGAAATGTACTCAGTGCCAAATCATCAGAAAAGCACAAATAAAGTTAAAAAATCAGTTATCACCTCACCACTCACATATTTACTACTACGATTTTGGTATATTTCATACATACACAGAGAATGTGTGGATACACATATATATGTATCACAAAAACAATATTATATTTGCTTTCTTATAGCCTGGTTTTATGGGCTACCCAGGTAGCTCAGTGGTAATGAATCCGCCAGGCAATGCAGGAAGACACAGGAAAGGTGTGTTTGATTTCTGGGAGGATTCCAGGGAGGATCCCCTGGAGGAGGAAATGGCAACTCACTCCAGTATTCTTGCCTGGGAAATCCCATGGACAGAGAAGCCTGGTGGGCTATAGTCCATGGGGTCACAAAGAGACATGGCCGAGCACACACACAGCCTGCTTTTATATCTTAATAACACATTTTAAGTGTTTTCTCAGGATAAAAAATATCTTTAGACCACAATTTAAAAGGTAAATAGTACTCCACTATGTTATCATCCTAAAGGAAATCAACCCTGAATATTCACCAGAAGGACTGACGCTGAAGTTTCAATACTTTGGCTACATGATGCGAAGAGCCAATTCACCGGAAAAGACCCTGATGCTGGGAAAGAGTAAAGGCAAAGGAGAAGGGGGTGGCAGAGGATAAGATGGTTAGATAGCGTCACCGACTCAGTAGACATGAATCTGAGCAAACCCTGGGACAGTGTGAAGGACAGAGGAGCCTTACAGGCTGTAGTCCACAGGGTCACAAAGAGTTGAACATGACTTAGCAACTGAACATCAACAACAATTGGGCATTGATTTTTCTCCCAATTTTTCTCTGTTAGAAAATAACACAATAACAGAATGTCTCTCACTCCAATCCTCGCAATTTCAGATATTACCTTAGAAAAAAGGAATAACTAGATCAAAAAAGAGAATTCTTAGGCTTCTGATATAGTAATATTACCACATTTTCTTTCAGAAAAGTTATGCCAACTTATACTCCCCACTAACAAGGTACAGGGATGCTCCTATACCCGATGCTCTCAAAGTTTTTATTATCTATATTTTATTGTCACTTAAAAATGAGTTACCAATCAGTGAGGTGCACATGACCACTGATAATAATAACAGTAATAATAATAATACAATCATGACATTCACCAGGCACTTACTGTGTACCAGGCACTCTTCTAAGAGGTTTACAAGTGTGAAGTATGGCTATATTCTAGACCCCACTGTATGGATGGAGAAAATGAGGTACAGGAAAGTGAGGTCATCTGCTAACGTGTAACTGGAGGGGCTGGGAGTTTGAATCCATGTGATCTAGTTCCAGAGTCCAGGCTCTTAATCACTAGACCATACAACCAGAGGGGGAACTATCAGGAAGAAGGAGAGAAGGGATAAGATTAACATACGGTGGACGGATCCCTGGAAATATCTCCGGCCTGTCACACCCTGACCTTTATTCACATGTTCAATTATCACCATTGGTGGGGTTGTCCCGTAAGTGACAAACAAGAGTTGTCTGTTCTAACAAACTAAATCTGAGAGCAAACTATGTACTTGCTATTGGCTCACTCATTAAAGTGACCTGCTTTACTTCTTTGACATGTAACTATTTGCCTGGTCACACCAGTCCCGTAAAAGGAAGTGGCTTACTTGTCTCCTTGTAAAATAAAGTATTTGGGATTCAGTAATTTCACTTTTGGGTAGAGAGAAGTACTGAAAGTAAGAACTGGAACAGATATATCTGAACACCTATGCTCAAAGCAGAATTGTTCACAACAACCAAATGGTGGAAGCAACTCAAGATTCCATTGAATAAACAAAATACGATATACATGTGCAATGGAATATTATTTAGCCTTAAATAGGAAGAAAATTCTGGCACGTGCTACAGTATAGATGAACCTTGAAAACATTAAGCTAAACAAAAGCAGTCAGTACAAAAGGAGAAATATCATAGGATTCCATTTCTGTGAAGTACCTAAAACAGGCAAAGGCAAAGAGACAGAAAGAAGAATGGTGGTTGCCAGGGGCTGGGGGTGGCTGCCAGGGGCTGGTTGCCAGGGCCTGGGGGTGGTTGCCAGGGCCTGGGCGTGGTTGCCAGGGCCTGGGGGTGGTTGCCAGAAGCTGGGGGCAGTAAAGGAAGCAGGGGTTGTTCTTTAATGGGTACAGAGTTTCAGGTGGGAAGATGAAACAGTTCTGGTGATGAACAGTAGGCAAGGTTACACAGTGATGGGAATGTACTTAATGACACTGAGCTGTACATTTAGAAATGGTTTAAATGAAACCTTTTATGTTATATGTACGTAACCACAATTTTACTTCCTATAGGAAGCCTTCCTATAGGGCTTCCTATGAGCTTTGTATCTAGTTAGGATGCTTCAGCCACTCAGGCCCTCATCAATTCCCCATAAACCTTTCTGGAAAAGGCTACCCAACAGAAGTTGAGAGGGAGTACAAATGATTATGAGAAGAAAATGCTTCTAGAAACACTCAGTCTTAAACTGCAGGGAAGAACTTGTACTGACTTACACATAAGTGAGCAGTCTGAATACCAAAAGAAAAAAATGGATTCCAAAGGATGGACTATAGAACCACACCTGTACAGGAATCAAAGAACCAGTGGGAAAATGAGGTGAGCATTCCCTAATAACTGCTGAGGGTAACAAGCACCACCACAGGAAAGGTGTTCCCACTAGCCTATAGATCAGCAAACCTCAGGTCTCCAGTGGCCAAGAACATCAGGTGCAGAAAAACTGCCCATCCACAAGTCAGGATTGGGGCACACTTATTAAGAAGGGTACCTCTGGGAGTCAGGAGGATAGTTTCTGAACACTCAGCAGCTCACTGTATTCACACAGCATCACAGAAGAGTTTTAGAAAGACTCAAATGCAGAACTGTTGTCTTTGTGACTTATGTAATAGAAGGTCACTATAACATTCCCAAAGACAGCTTAATCACCATGAAACTATATAAAGCTCTTCTAAAGAAAGGAAAGCTAGAACTATCAAGGCTAATCACATATCACTGCCTAACCATAAACCCAACTCTATAGACACAGGATTAGAAAGACAACACCAAGACAAGGGCTGGGCTCACCTCCCAGGCCACTATCTTATATCTTGCTAACTCAAATATGCTGCTGCTAAGTCGCTTCTGTGTCTCTCTGTGCGACCCCATAGACGGCAGCCCACCGGGCTCCCCCGTCCCTGGGATTCTCCAGGCAAGAACACTGGAGTGGGTTGCCATTTCTTCCTCCAATGTATGAAAGTGAAAAGTGAAAGTGAAGTCGCTCAGTCATGTCCGACTCTTCGCAACCCCATGGACTGCAGCCCACCAGGCTCCTCCATCCATGGGATTTTCCAGGCAAGAGTACTGGAGTGGGGTGCCATCACCTTCTCCGCAAATATAATTCCCCCTTATACAATAAAGAATTTGACTGATCTTAGTCCTTGGTTCTTGAAAGGGAGACTATAAATCCTTGGAATTTCCCGAGTAACAGAAGTGTCTTGGTTATTCATGAGCTTCTTGGATCACACCTAAGGTTATCTAAGATAAGAAGACTCAGATTGGGGGCTGATCATCAGTAAGACCAACCCTGTGATTAGAGAGGTGGGGCTTTGAGGCAGCCCAGTCCTGAGAAGAGGAGAAAGCCTGGAGATTGCATCATTGGCCACGTGGATGGACTCAATGCCACCATAATGAAACCCCAATATACTCTCTGGACACCAGACTCAGTGAAGCTTGCGGGCTGGTGAATACAATGATGAGCTGGAAGGTGACAAATGCTAATTCCACAAAGAGAGGGCATTTGGAACACTCTCAGGCTGTGCCTCTTTATTTGGATAGTCCTGATCTATGTCCTTTAAAATTAAACTCCAGGCAAGAACACTGGAGTGGGTAGCCATTCCCTTCTCCAGGGGATCTTCCCTACCCAGGGATTGAACCTGGGTCTCCTGCATTACAGGTAGATTCGCTACTATCTGAGTCACCAGGGAAGCCTGATCTACATCTTTTAAAATTAAACTCTAATCGTAAGTACAGAACTTCCTTGAGTTCTGAATCATTCTAGAAGATGACTGAACCTGAGGAGTCACGGGAACCCTCAGACTTGGCAGCCAGTCAGAAGCATAATTGTTTCGGGACCCCAGGTGTAGTTGGCATCTGAAGGATGCACCCACTCCAGGTGGTCAGTGTCAGAACTATAACCAAGTAGCATTAAAACAGTCCTCCCAACACACATTCCCAACTGACGCAAGTGCTACATGCTGGTTCAACACTGAAGTCCACATAACAGAGGTTCACCCGCTAAAATTTAGGCAAACTGCTAATGACTAGAAATTTTTCCACCATTCAAATACTGCCATTTGCAGCAACATGGATGGACCTAGAGATTATCATACCAAGTAAAATAAACCAGGAAGAGAAAGAAATATCTTGTGATATTCCCTTATATGTGGGACCTAAAATATGATATGAACGAACTTTTTTTTTTTTTTAAACAAAGCAGAAACAGACTCACAAGGATAGAAAACAAACTTATGGTTACCAAGGGGAAAGGGGGTTGGGAAGAGAAAATCAGGAGTTTGGGAAACATATACATACTATTATATATATATATATAATAAATAAACAATAAGGTCCTACTGTATAGCACAGGGAACTATGTTCCATATCCTATAATAAACCATAATGGAAAAAAAATATGAAAAAAAACATACACACACACACACAAATATATGTATATATAACTGAATCACTTTGCTGTATACCAGAAATTAAAACATTGTAAATAAACTATTTTAATTAAAAAAAAAAAAACACAAAAAAGAAAATATTCCCCATTCAACTCTCTCGCTCCTGCTTAGTCGCTCAGTAGTGTCCAGCTCTTTGTGACCCCATGGACTATAGTCCACCAGGCTCCTCTGTCCACGGGATTCTCCAGACAAAAATACTGGAGTGGGTCACCATGCTCTCCTCCAGGGGATCTTCCCAGCCCAGGGATCGAACCTGCATCTCCTCTGTCTCCTGCATTGGCAGATGGGTTCTTTACCACTGAGCCACTTGGGAAGTCCCACCCCTCCAAGGATTCACAGGTCATTGCCCTTCCCACCCCCAGGTGCTCCCATTCTCCATCCTTATGGCCATGTGCCTAGCCCCTTGGGAAAGACTGCATGCTTTCTGACGATAGATTTATTCAGCTTTGACTGGAGCTCAGGAAAACTAATTTTGAGAACGCTACAGTACTGGGGGAAATTAACTGTTTCCCTGAAAGTCTTTTCCAATAAAAAATACAAAATTAACAGCTGGATTACATCTGGAGCCATCCAGCTGTTAATTTTGTATTAAATTTTGTGACAAATTTCCCTGCAATAAATGAATAGATTCAAAGTTCTTCCGTTTCATTATCATCTCGCTCACCACAGGCAGAACCTCTCCATGGGTGACATGAATCCCTTTTTCCCTTCTTTTTTCCCCCAATTACTTAAAAGTATTACCTAAATGCTTCTTCACTTTTATTAAATTGGTATAAGGTTAATGTTTTCAGTGTGCTTTGTACTACGATTAAAAACCTCAGTGGTCACAGCGGTCATTTTTCAAACAGAAATGATGTAAGAAGGACATCAGCTGACTGTCCTTATAATTCATGTCATCTTTTCAGCATTCAAGGCACTCAGGACTGGGCAATCAGAAGAGTCTGCTTGCCCTCAGGGCACTTACACGCCAGCAGGGGATAAAATCAAAAAAGGGAGAGGTGTGGGCTGGCATGCATTGCATGTGTACATATGGATAAATAGGGGAAAAGATCAATGATGTTAATAATAGAGTGAGTGTAGATATGCGGAAGAACAGGATGTGTGTTCCTGGAGTGAAATCAACATTTTTGATTGAAAAGGGTAGGAGATGAAAACACAGAGGGATCAGATGGTTCTGAACTAAGGTATCCAATCCCTCATCACTGTCTCCTTCCCCTCCCCTGAATCTCTGCCTCCTTACACTGGACATTTGACTTTCCTACCTGACCTCTAGGCTTCCTTACAGCCAGTTTTCCTTCCAAACTAAATGATCTTTACAAAACAGAAATCAGATCAGGTCATGTCCCTGACCAAAACAATCAGTATAAAACTAACTCCACACCGTGCCAGCGAGGTTTTCCGTGTTCCAGAGGTGCTTGCCCTCCAAACTCAGCATCTTGTTCCCCTCTGCCCACACAGCTTTCATGCTGAGTCAGGTTGCTCCTGCCTCAGGCACCTACACCTGCTGTTTCTTCCTGGAGCTCCTTTCACCCTGGATATGTGGATTCCACTGTCATTCACATCTGGGCAGGAACATCCCTCCCAGGAGCAGCCTCCTAGACCACTGAACCCTATACAGCACCCAATACATACTTCCTATCCCTAGCCCAACTGGATTCTTCTCCGCCTTCATCTCTACCTGACACATGATTTACCTCTTTCTCCACTTCCTCTATCTTTCTGCACTACTGTACCTGCTGCGCCTAGACTGCTGCTGGGCACACAGTAGGGGCTCAGTGAACAGCTGCCAGATGGAGGGATGAATGGCTTCAAGGATGCCACCAACCTCCTAATCCACAACCAGGTGAATCTGAGCTCTCCATGCCCCCTGCCCACAGACCACAGACTCTTGGGTCAGCTCTTATCATCTGCCAGTGCAGAAGACAACACTTTCCATCAGATTAGGCCAATTGCTCCAGTTCCCTCCCCCTGTGATTCTGATCCTAAGAGCATGAGGACGTCCTACAAAATCATCTGACAATCCAACATTTACCAAAATGGCCCCAAAGTGCTTCTTGGTCGATACATTTACCCAAATAGTGAAATAAGGATCGTTGTCCTTTCCAACAGGCAGTGGCTAGAGAGGACTCCTGGGGAGGTAGAAACCATCTCCAGGGCTCCCTTCTCTTGCACAGACTCAGTCATCACTCACTTAACTCCTTCCAAGTGGGGGCTGTGAGCTCAGCTCTGGGAACACAATGAATCTCAAGAGCCAGTCCCTGGGGCAGGGGGCTTCATGAAGTCTAGTATGGGAGAAAGGCAAGACTGGAATCCTTCAGACAACCACTATGAGCCTCAATGCTTTGTCCTGTCAAAAATCACTACTGGAAACAGACTCACAGAGAATGAACTTATTGGTTACCATCAAGGAAGGGTGGGCAGAAGAGATAGTTAGGGAGTTTGGAATGGACGTGTACACACTGCTATTTTTAAAATGGATGACCAACAAGGACCTACGTACAGCACAGGAACTCGGCTCAATATTCTGTAATAACCTAAACTGGGAAAGAATTTGAAAAAGATACATTTATATGTACAACTGAATCACTTTGCTGTACACCTGAAACTAACACATTGTTAATAAACTATATTCCAATATAAAATAAAAAGTTAAAAAAAAAAAACAAAACAGTATGGCTATCAGCAAGCAAACTGGAATCTCCTTTGTGTGTGTGTGTATGTGCGCTCATTGACTCAGTCGTGTTCAGCTATTTGTGATCCCAAGGATGGTAGCCGGCCAGGCTCCTCTGTGTGTGGAATTCTCCAGGCAACAATACGGAGTGGGTAGTCATTCCCTTCTCCAGGGGATTTTTCCAGACCCAGGGATGGAACATGTGTCTCCCGGATTGGCAGGCAGATTCTTTACTGCTGGGCCAGCAGGGCAGGCCAGAATCTCCTTTGAGACTACTTCTAATTGCCAATAGCAGGTATGGCCCCCCTTTCTGAGATAGTTTAAATACATAAATAACCATATTTGACTAGGAATTACTGTGATAAAATATGGCAGCAGTCATTAAAAGATGGCTTCCAGTGTCAATGTAAAAAAAAAATTTTTTTTTAATCGCTGCTGGGGAAAATATGGTGTCAGTAACTATACCTCAGGGTGAAAAGCAGGTGACTGAAAGACCTTCTGGCCTGGTGGGAAGGCTTGAGTGCGGTGTGGGGGAGAAGACTGCCCGAAATCTCACCCCTAAGGCTACCTTCAACACATTCACAGAGGTCAAAGACAACTTTTCTCCTTTTCTTTGGGCAAGGGTAGTGACACGAAGGACAGGTTTGTGGTGACTGACAGGGCCTACCAACCTCCTGCCTTCGATCTTTCCGGCATCAGTGTCTTTTCCAATGAGTCTGCTCTTTGCATCACATCACTCTTGGGATTCAGGCTCTTCAGGTAGCAAGGAGACATGCCCTATGAGCCATGAGCCTCAGGTAACTCACCTCTGTTTGTGAGCCAGGGATCCCCAATGTGGGAAAGAGCAGAACCCCTAGCATCTTGGCCTCTGGGACTCCTGAAACATGAACACCTTCCTTCTGAACCAGGAACAACCCAACTAACAGGACAGGGTACAGGTTGTGGACAGAGGCCTCAGCATCTCAGAAAAAGGATGATTAATATTAAAGTCACATCTCTCTGCTTTCCTACAGCACGTTTTTACTATGGTTCTTCTTTCTACCACCCATGGGTCTCACTGATAGATAGGTGACTGCCAAAGGTCTAAGCAGGTTAGAGGAGGGGAAGAAAAAAAAAAAAAAAAAGACAACTTTGGGAAAGCTCTATGCCATCATTTAATTTTTTTCTGGGAATTGAAAAAATACCACTATGATTCTAGGCGCTAAGTATCTGATTCCAGGTAAGCACTCATGCCAAAATTACTACAGAAACAAGACAGGCAACACACAGAGCCTTTGTTGAGCTGCACAGTCATCATGTAAAAATGACAGTTATTTTCCTTAAGGGGTGATAATTAATATTGCCTTTACATAAGCCACTGTTTTTTAAGTTTTTCCTTTTTCCTGATGTTTTCCTGCATTAGCGATCAGCAGGGTGATCGACATCACTGTCAGGCTTTTTCTCTGAGAGATGAAGACTTTCACCAACACTTTCCTATAGGCAGAGAAGTTTTATTTTGAAAAATAAGGCAAGGGGATGGGGGTGTTTAGGGCATAGTTCTTGCCCCACAGCATTCTGGGATTCCCTTGCACCTGATCCCAAAGCCACTGGATGAGAGTCTGTCCATACTCAAGACTTAACACAAGTGAATGTGGTACAGGAAAAACTCTCCCTTGCTTCTGCAATGCTCTGCCCATCAGGCCAGCCTTGCCTGCCTGCCATTCAAACATCCCCTGCCACCCCCAACCCCCCCCCACCCCCCACCCCCACCAGGCCACGACACTCACAGCTTATGGGATCTTAGTTCCCCAACCAGGGATCAAACACAGGCTCAGGGCAGTGAAAGCGCCAAGTCCTAATTCACTGGACTTCCAGGGAATTCCCAATTCAAACATGAGTACTTTTGTCAGGTACTCAGTATGTCCTGATGAGTAGGCATGATCCCAGCCCTCAAACTTTAGTGGAAAGATAGACAACAATGGATCATTCAACTATAGCATAAAAGTAGAATCTACCTAGTGATTCCACAAATGTTTGCTGAGCACTGTTCTGAATGCCGAGCACATGCTGGTATACAAAACCAAGAGGACATACACAGGATAATCATAAGAACACAGAAGAAATCCATCACATCCTATCCAGGAGGATCAAGAAAGGCTTCTCTGAAAAAGGAACCCCTGGAAGGAGTCCTGAAAGATGAAAAGATGGTGGAGGAAGGCATCCCTAGCAGGGAGTGGGAGACTGTGCATCGAGCAGAGGCACGGGTGACCAAGGACGCCCCAAGGCCCGTTCCACTGCATGCCTGGAATGGGAGGCAGAGGGCCAAGAGCAGTCTTGGGAAGCAAGACAAGGTAACCGGAACCTTGATGCCACAGAAGGACTTCCCTGTTGTTGATGTTCAGTCACTAAGTAGCGCCCAGCTCTTTGCAGCCCCATGGACTGCAGCACGCCAGGCTTCCCTGTCCTCAGCTATCTCTTGGAGTTTGCTCAAACTCAAGTCCATTAAGTCAGTGATGCCATCCAATCATCTCATCCTCTGTCATACCCTTGTCCTCTTGCCTTCAATCTTTCCCGCATCAGTGTCTTTTCCCATGAGTTTGCTCTTCGCATCAGGTGGCCAAAGTTTTAGAGCTTCAGCTTCAGCATCAGTCCTTCCAATGAATATTCAGGGTTGATTTCCTTTAGGACTGACTGGTTTGATCTCCTTGCAGTCCAAGGGAATCTCAAGTCTTCTCCAGTACCATACAGGGCTCCCCTGTAGTTGAGTAAATTTGAAGAGCCTGAATCACAAGAGTAGTGTGATCCAAGGCCCATCTCAGATATATCACGAGATGGTTTTTATCTGCAAGTATTGCCTCTCCTGCCTCAGAGGCTTGAAAATGCAAAAGACAAGCAGATTTAGATTAAGTAACTGGATACAAATACATTTCCAAAAAAATAAGAATCTTCTATTCCCAAAAATAGAAGATTCTTCCCTGTTTTAATTGGAGAAGATGGCTAGAAACCACTAAGTGGGCGGGAGGGGGGAGGGAAGGAAAAGGATGTTTTTTTCACAAGCCCCCAAAATTAAGTGAGCAAAAAGCAGTTTCCCAGAGACAAACAGTACTGACTTAGTAATTCTGCGAGAACTGTTCGTTTTCATCTCTGCTGGGACCAACAGAAGCTGCGCGGAAACGCTCTTCACGTCCTGTGTGGCCTGCTGCCACTTCACACCTCAGCAGGAGCCACACCAGCCTCCCAGCTCTGCCGCCAAGCTCGTCTTGCAGAAGCCAGCCTCTGACAGATCCAGAAAGGAGTGAGCGTACATATTCTCACCACAGAGCGTGGCTGCAGAGAAGGCTGCATTTTCCAAATAATATTTTACATTAATTTACCAGTTCAACATTCCCAAGGGCCTTCAGACTGAGGACTGCAATTCTACAACATGAAGGACAATTTCAGATCCCCACAGCCCAAAATTCAACTATTAAACATTCCATCCCCATAGACAAGATACACTTACTACTCAGAAAATGGTACCCTGAATATAATACACTGAAACAATGAGATCACACTTCGATATTATAGTTTCCAATCAAAATCTAATTAAAAGTTGCTATATAGTGTATCCTGCTTATTCACCAAAGTTTAAGCCTACCAGCTATTCTAGCTTCAGATGAACTTGATGGCTTTGATACAATCACAAACTCCAATTCGATAACTACACAATTATCTGCCTTCCAAATAAAATTCTAAAACCCAACAAGTAACATCATAATTAGGTTGGTTACATTTTTTATTATGGAAGGAAGCATATTAAATGTTACTACCTCGAAGGCCAATGTTTCTCTTAGGGAAGCCACACATGAAACAAACTGGGGAGTTTTGTTCATCTCCCACTACAAGTTGCCAAGATGTTTAACTGCCACATTTTAGAACACTTCAAAAGTTCCCAGAAACAAAATTGAGAGATGGGTTAAAGAGCAGTTTTCTTGGACTTTTCTGATGGTCCAGTGGTTAACAATCTGTCCACCAATGAAGGAGACATGGGTTCAATCCCTGGTCGGGGAAGATTCCACATGCCTCAGGGCAACTAAACTCATGTGCCCCAAACCCTGAAGCCCCCGAGACTAGAGCCTGCGCTCCACCACAAGGGAAGCCACTGTGATGAGAGGCCCGAGCACCACAATTAAAAGTAGTCCCCACTCCCCACGGCTAGAGAAAGCCCTCATGCAGCAACAAAGACCAAAACTGCTTTACCAGACATGTTTTCATTCTCTTTCATTCATTTTTCTTAAAGATCCCAACGATATGTTCATTGCAGCATTATTTACAATTGTCAAGATCTAGAAACAACTCAAGTGCCCATCAATGGATGAATGGATAAAGAAGATGTGGTATATATACACAATGGAACAATACTCAGGCATAAAAAAGATAAAATCTTGCCATTTGCAACAACATGGATAGACCTTGAGGGTATTATGCTAAGTGAATAACACAGAGGAAGAGAAATACTGTACAATTTCTCTCATGTGGAATTGAAAGAACAAAAAGTAAATAAATGAACAACCAACAGAAAGAAACACATAGACACAGAGAAGAGTAGTGGTTGCCAGAGGGGAAAGGGTCAGGAAGGAGGGACGGGGGATGGATAAAAGGGATCAACTGTTAGATGAAAGATGGAAACTAAGTTTCTGGTGATGAGTATGCTATAGGGTATATAGAAATAATAATATGATGCTGTATACTTTGCCAACAAAGGTTTGTCTAGTCAAGGCTATGGTTTTTCCTGTGGTCATGTATGGATGTGAGAGTTGGACTGTGAAGAAGGCTGAGTGCCGAAGAATTGATGCTTTTGAACTGTGGTGTTGGAGAAGACTCTTGAGAGTCCCTTGGACTGCAAGGAGATCCAACCAGTCCATTCTGAAGGAGATCAGCCCTGGGTGTTCTTTGGAAGGAATGATGCTGAAGCTGAAACTCCAGTACTTTGGCCACCTCATGCGAAGAGTTGACTCATTGGAAAAGACTCTGATGCTGGGAGGCAAGAGGAGAAGGGGACGACAGAGGATGAGATGGCTGGATGGCATCACTGACTCGATGGACATGAGTGTGGGTGAACTCCGGGAGTTGGTGATGGACAGGGAGGCCTGGCGTGCTGCGGTTCATGGGGTCGCAAAGAGTCGGACACGACTGAGCGACTGATCTCTGATCTGATACTTGAAACATACAATGTTATAATCAATGTTACTTCAATAAAAAATAAAAATAGATCTTAACCATCCCAACAGCTGTGTATCCAGCACAGGGAACACCCAACATGGATCATTATTTAACCATTCCCCTCCTTCATACAACTCAGCTATGCCCAGCAACAATCACACAATAATCATCATTCTACTCTTGAATCCTTTCGTTTTAAAATGAGTATTTAAGTCATGTGGCAGCCTGGATGGGAGGGGAGTTTGGGGGAGAAATGGATGCATGTACATGTATGGCCAAGTCGTTCTGCTATGCACCTGAAACCATCACAACACTGTTAATCAGCTATACCACAATACAAAGTAAAAAGTTTAAATAAATAAAATGAAAGCCAATTTTAAAGTGACTTCTAAAACACAGCACAATTTTTCTTCCATGATCTTAAATACACACTTACCCAGCAACATGACACCTAGGAGTTCTCACTCTCTCTTTTAAATCTTAGTCACACATTAAAACCTCCAAATGGTCACACAGAGTGACGGAAGTGAAGAAGCTCGATTTCTGTTTCTTCATCTTAAACTGCACTATTGCTATTTATCTCGAAGTCCTATTTAGATTTAAGAACAGGTTGTACCGTAAGGACACAAAAGGCACGAAGTACTCCTAAAGAAGCTCCAACACGGCCAAAGCACTGGGATCGCACTCTCAAGTCAATGAGTATCAGTCCACGAGAGTCAGGGCCAACTGGATAACAGAGTTGCCCAAATTAATTTCCACATACAATACAATGCTTATTAAAGGGAAAGCTTTTAAAAACATGTGCTAATCTGATTGTGTAACTAAATATATACTTGAAAACTGAAATTGTTACTCACTCAGTAGTGTCCAACTCTTTGCAACCCCATGGACTGTAGCCTGCCCTCTCCTCTGAACATGGAATTCTCCAGGCAACAATACTGCAATGGGTAGCCATTCCCTTCTCCAGGGTGTCTTCCCGAACCAGGGATCAAACCCAGGTCTCCCACATTGCAGGCAGATTTTTACCATCTGAGTGTTTATGTATATATATATATATGGGCTTCCCAGGTAGTGCTAGTGGTAAAGAACGTGCCTTCCAATGCAGGAGACATAAGAGATGAGGGTTCAGTCCCTGGCTCTGGAAGATCCCCTGGAAGAGGGCATTGGCCACCCACTCCAGTATTCTTGCCTGGAAAAATCCCATGGACAGAGGAGCCTGGCGGGCTACAGTCTATAGGGGTTATAAAAACATCAAACATGACTGAAGAGAATTAGCACAGCACATCTGTATATATATATATATATATATAGTTATTCTGGCACTTTTTAAATATTGGAATATAATTGCTTTACAATGTTAGTTTCTGCTGTTCAACATCATCAACCAGCTGTGTGTGTGTATTAGTCGCTCAGTCATGTCCGACTTTTTGCGACTCCATGGACTATAGCCCACCAGGCTCCTTTGTTCATGGGATTTTCCAAGCAAGAACACTGGAGCAGGTTGCCATTTCCTACTCCAGGGGATCTTCCTAGCCTAGGGATCAAATCTGCGTCTCTTGCATCTCATGCAGAGGCAGGCAGATTCTCTACCGCTGGGCCACCTGGATTACTTGGCCATAAAAAGGAACAAAATTGAGTCAGTTGAAATACGGTATTAATAGATGGTCCTAGAGTCAGTCATGGAGAAGGAAATGGCAACCCACTCCAGTGTTCTTGCCTGGAGAATCCCAAGGACGGGGGTGCCTGGTGGGCTGCCATATGGGGTCGCACAGAGTCAGACACGACTGAAGTGACTTAGCAGCAGCAGCAGCAGAGTCAGTCATACAGACTGAAGTAAGTCAGAAAGAGAAAAACAAATACCATCTATTTACACATGTATATGGAATATAGAAAAATAGTCCTTATGAACCTATTTGCAGAGCAGGAATAGAGATGGAGACGTAAATAAAGGATTATATTATTTATATGTTGTTTTTCAGTCTCTAAGTTGTTTCCGACTCTGCAACTCCATGGACTGCATCATGCCAGGCTTTCCTGTCCTTTACAATCTCCCAGAGTTTACTCAAACTCATGTCCATTAAGTTGGCAATGCCATCCAACTATCTCATTCTCTGTCGCCCCATGCCTCCAATCTTTTACATGTATATTATATATATACAATTTACATAATCATATATAAACTATTCCCTGGAGAAGGAAATGGCAACCCGCTCCAATATTCTTGCTTGGAGCATTCCATGGATGAAGGAACCTGGCAGGCTATATAGTTCATGGGGTTGCACAGAGTCTGTCATGACTGAGCACACACACATACATATATATCAATTATTCAGAACTTAGACAAGCAAAAGGGTTTTTCCCAGAAAGTATTTTCTCATTAGCTTTGTTTAGAATTGCCCACATAAGCTGATAAGGAAACAAAGCAGAAGGTTGAAGTCAGCTGTATTGGTTTTAGGCTCTCTAAAGGCTCCACCCTCTGACAGCCCCACTTGGAGTGGGCCACACCCATGGGAGGCAGCTGCACACAAGCAAAAGAAGCCTACAAACAGAAGCCTTCTGAACACACAAAAATGTAAAAGTTCAGACATAGAAGCTTTTGTGTCACCAACATTTGTAGTGAGGGTAAAACAGGACTTTTCAACCTCAGCACTACTGACTATCCGGGCTGGGTAAGTCTCTGCTGTGGGCATGTCCTGCATGCCATAGGGTGTTTATCTGCATGCCTAGGCCCTACCTACTGCAGTCACAGACCAGCAATACACTCCCACACCCTCTACCCTAAGAGGTGAGAAAGGTCATCCCCCATCTCTGGACAGCTGAGAGTCCCTGGGGTGGAGGTTAGAACACCTTGGAACAACACACAGATCAAGCCCAGCGCTCACCCCAGGGAAGGAGACTTTTTTTTTAATAGCACCCTTTTAATTCTTCACAAGTACATCTATTTCTTATTCAAACACACACATTTAAATACACAAAGAGTATGCCACTGAGAAAAACACCAGCAGCCCTCACGAATTATTTTCCTTTATTTTCAAATATTTCCCTAGTGAACAGAAACAAAACTAGCATCTTCCCAAAAAGGCCATTCAAACCAGTGAAAGATACTCTGTAAACAAGGACATAAATGATTATTTTAAAGAAAGTATTTCTGGATTCTCCCTTGGAATCACTTCTTTCACACCCTGTTCTAACTTGCTGTGGTTTCTCCAGGTCAAAGCAGCCTGGAAGGAGCCAATCGGAAAGGTGGTGTCAAGGCCAGTATTGGAGAACCTGGCAGAGAGGCAGCCTGCGTATTACCAAGAGCCTAGTTTTGAAACCTGGCTTTGAGTCTCTGTTCTACCTAGCACTTTCTCAACCTGGGGCCCTGCCCAAATCACAACCTCCCAAGAAGCCAGCTTTTATTTATGAAATCAAGCGTGATGTATGCTTCTGAGAACTGCCCCGAGAACTAAATCATTTTGTAACAGGAGGGAAGGGGGCAGGGCACCACTTTGAAAGTATGACATAGCCCAAGGACACAACATAAACCAATTAGAATCAAATGGGTCCAAGATGGTGGACACGTCCACTTTGACGGATCCTCAATCAGCAAGCTAAATGATGCACCCAGAGGCGCCATGACAGTTCCAAGGCACTGTCAAAAGACCAAGGAGTGGGTGGTGGCCCAATTCCAGGAAATCTCCACCCCTTCTCCAAAACAGATGAAACAATCCTCCCACTGATTAACATATGAAATTAACCAGCCTATAAAAACTAACCACACCACAACTCGCCTTCTGTGATGGCCCAAACTCAGCGTGTGGAATGTGCTTCTCTCTGAATCTGAATAAATCCATTTCTTAACTATCACTTTGTCTCTTCTACAACGAGACATCAAGAACCTGAACTTCATTAGGTCCTGAAACCAGGTATCCTGGGTTTTATCTGGGTTTGAGTCCCAGCCATGTGGGTTTGAGTCCCAAACTGGGTTTTGACTGGGTTCGACTCCCAGCCACGTGGGTTTGAGTCCCAATGTGAGGTAAATGGTTTCAGTTTGAACTATGTGGAGGTTTTCATACACATGTCAAATAGTATTACCTTTATTGTAGAATTATACACGTCAGGAATCTCAACCAGAGGTAACTGTTGGCCTTACCAACAGGAGTTTTATCACTGAAAAGAGCTGCAGGGTTGGTTCCAACAGCATCAACAGCAGATTCAGGAGATGGTAAAGAGTAGAAAACAAATATGAATGCAAAGAACACATGGTGAAGGGCAGGGAGACTGACTGCCTGGGTTCTCATCCCATTGGGTGATGCTCAGCAACCTTCTGGCCTTATGCCACCTTGGTCTCCATCTACAAACTGGGGAAAACAGTGGCACCATGATGACCATCATTTGAAATCATGATGCTCTATAAAATCTACAAAAATCGTGAACACTGACTTGGCAAATATTAAACCAGTGCTCCTAGGGGAAGGGAATATGGGGTTAGGTTTCCATGATCCTCTAATTAGAACATTTTTGTCATCTGATCAATGCATAATCATCCACTTGGACTTCCCTGGCGGTCCAGTGGTTAAGACTCTGTGCTTACACTGCAGGGGGTGCAGGTTCAATCCCTGATTGAGGAACTAAGATTCTGTGTGCCCAGTAAATAAACAAATAAAACAAATATTTAATTTCACCTATTAATTTTTCCAAAAAATCATAAATAAATTATTTAAAAAGTATATCACCGTGTTTTATGTGTTTCTGTTTTAGGACACCTTATTTACTATATACTGTTGGTTCATTAAACTGAAATCGCAGCCAAAAGGGCTAAGCTCATGCTTGAAGCAGCTTATCTAATATACCTGTTTTCTCCCTAAGGCACAGCACAACCTTCTTGCCCTCAGGAACTCTAGATACAGTCCCAGTACTAGGCTTGGGGGCCATTTTAAACAACAAATCACCAGTCAAAAAAAAGAAAACTCAAAAAATGCCAAGAGTTGCACTAATTATACCATGAAGAAGAAAGTGAAAGTGAAGTCACTCAGTCGTCTCCAACACTTTGTGACCCCATGGACTGTAGCCTACCAGGCTCCTCAGTCCCTGGAATTTTCCAGGCAAGAGTACTAGAGTGGGTTGCAATTTCCTTCTCCATGGGATCTTCCCAATCCAGGGACTGAACCCGGGTCTCCTGCATTGCAGGCAGACGCTTTACCATCTGAGCCACCATGAAGAGGACACCTACTTAAAGTATAAGACCTGAAACAAAAAGGCAGAAGATCTCCTGAGCTGGGAATGCACACGTCAGTAACCCAAGTTGTCCTCCATTCTGTGTCTGTAAAGGGTTGCACAAGCGCTGCACTGATTTGGGTGTTATACACATAAATTTTAACAAGGAAGCAAATATGTACATATAGAATGTGCAAATAATGAGGATCAACTGTACTGAGTTGCTCTGAGTAGGTCTGATGATTCAATGAATGAATACAGATAAAGTGCTAAGAACACTGCCTTCCCGGTGTAATAAAGTGTAAGTCGCTCAGCTGTGTCCTACTCTCTGCGACCCCATGGACTACACAGTCCATGGAATTCTCCAGGCCAGAATACTGGAGTGGGTAGCCTTTCCCTTCTCCAGGGGATCTTCCCAACCCAGGGATCAAACTCAGGTCTCCTGCATCATAGGCGGATTCTTTACCATCTGAGACACAAGGGAAGCTGTGTATAGTAAGCACTCCACAAATGTTCTCTGTAATTATTAGGGAGTCAAACACGTCCATAACGTATCACATGGTGTAAAAAGTTGAGCTCTTTCAAATCCTAAAAGATGATGTTATTAAAGTGCTGCACTCAATATGTCAGCAAATTTGGAAAACTCAGCAGTGGCCACAGGACTGGAAAAGGTCAGTTTTCATTCCACTCCCAAAGAAAGGCAATGCCAAAGAATGCTCAAACTACCGCACAATTGCACTCATCTCACACGCTAGTAAAGTAATGCTCAAAATTCTCCAAGCCAGGCTTCAGCAATATGTGAACTGTGAACTTCCAGATGTTCAAGCTGGTTTTAAAAAAGGCAGAGGAACCGGAAATCAAATTGCCAACATTCTCTAGATCATCAAAAAAGGAAGAAAGTTCCAGAAAAACATCTATTTCTGCTTCATTGACTATACCAAAGCCTTTGACTGTGTGGATCACAAGAAACTGTGGAAAATTTTGAAAGAGATAGGAATATCAGACCACCTGACCTGCCTCTTGAGAAACCTGTATGCAGGTCAGGAAGCAACAGTTAGAACTGGACATGGAACAACAGACTGGTTCCAAATAGGAAAAGGAGTACATCAAGACTGTATATTGTCACCCTGCTTATTTAACTTATATGCAGAATAAATCATGAGAAACGCTGGGCTGGAAGAAGCACAAGCTAGAATCAAGATTGCTGGGAGAAATATCAATAACCTCAGATATGCAGACAACACCACCCTTATGGCAGAAAGTGAAGAACTAAATAAAGAGCCTCTTGATGAAAATGAGAGGAGAGTGAAAAAGTTGGCTTAAAGCTCAACATTCAGAAAACAAAGATCATGGCATCTGGTCCAATCACTTCATGGCAAATGGGAAAACAGTGGAAACAGTGTCAGACTTTATTTTGGGGGGCTCCAAAATCACTGCAGATGGTGATTGCAGCCATGAAATTAAAAGACACTTACTCCTTGGAAGGAAAGTTATGACCAGCATAGACAGCATATTAAAAAGCAGAGACATTACTTTCTCAACAAAGGTCCATCTAGTCAATGCTATGGTTTTTCCAATAGTCATGTATGGATATAAGAGTTGGACTATAAAGAGAGCTGAGTGCCGAAGAATTGATGCTTTTGAACTGTGGTGTTGGAGAAGACTCTTGAGAGTCCCTTGGATTGCAAGGAGATCCAACAAGTCTATCCTAAAGGAGAACAGTCCTGGGTGTTCATTGGAAGGACTGATGTTGAAGCTGAAACTCCAATATACATACTCCAATACTCCATACACATACTGTCTGCTCTCACATACATTCTCTGGACACCTTGTCCTTTTTGCAATATATGGTAGCAAACTCCATTTATCAAACTCTCCCGCCAACTAGCTTCCACGTAGGGGGGTACCAGCAGCTCCTGGGAAGACAGGAGCAGGAAAAAGGCCGGGGTCTCTCACCCCTTTTCCATCCACCCACCAGCATCTCTGCCAGGGATTCAGTCCTTTCTGGTATCATGGCCAACTCCCATGCCCGCTGCAGCCCCAGGGGTGGGTATCTTCCAGTGGCTGCACACAGTCTCTTTGGTATGTCATTGTCACCTCTTCCATCACCTACAAACCCAGTTTTCTGTAGAAAGTTCTCTGTTCACAATGCTTAGTCCAGTTATCCTGACATGCCACCACACATGACTCCAGAAGGATGGTAGACCAGGTAAATCTCCTGCCAAGACAGGCCCCACCACACACAGACGCCTCCATCCCTCCTGCAACCTCACCTCTCACATTTGGAATCTCTGGATTAAAGACAAATAAAGGTCCTTTGGTTTCTCTTTTTTAATTCACTGCTTGCAGGGGGGGAAAATGCACTTACAAAACTATTAGAACTAAACTATGAGAACTATTCTTCAGCTTTTTATCAAGTACATTACCTTCCCCGTCTTTCAACATAGGCTCCTGGCTTCCCCTGCACCAAAGGCTTCTTGCTCTATAAGTGCTATTTACTTAAAAAAAATTAAGCAGTACTCTCAACTCCTACACACCTTGATTTTTTTTAAAAAAAGATCCAAATGCAGCCAAGGGCACATGGGCAATTTACTCTCCTGGTCGGCACTGGCCACTGCTGGCTGCTGACAGCAGCTGGTATAATCAATGTCCATTAATCCTGAGGCAATTTCCAATCTTCTCCTCCCATTGTTTCTTATCCAGGGCACATAAAAATGTAACGCCTGACCATAATCACGTACAAGCATGAAAAGAGACGTAAACCAGCTCATGCAGATAAAAGGATGCAAGAATGAATCAGAGAAGCAGGAGGTGGTGGTGGGGGAGGGATTGTGGGCAATGCTTGCTATGCACAGAACGCACATTCCTCTTCTCCCTGGACACACAACTGGATGAGGTGTCTCAGCAAGGGGCAGGGGCGGGGGCCGGTGTCCAGGGGACCTGTATCTGTGTGCCCTTCCACAGGCTAGAATGAGCGCTGCAGGGTGATCCTGGAGGACAAGGGTTCACAAAGTCAAGCCCTATCCAGCCTTGGTCACTAAATAGCATTTTTTTTTTTAGTTGAAGTGTAGTTGATTTACAATATTGTGTTTCAAGTATATAGCAAAGTGATTCAGCCATACATATATATCTATATTCTTTTTCATTTTAGGTTACTGTAAGATGTTAAATATTGTTTCCTGTGCTATACAGTGAGTCCTTGTTGTTTATTTTATATATGGTAAAGGGCTTCCCTGGTGGCTCAGAGATTAAAGTGTCTGCCTCCAATGCGGGAGACCTGGGTTCAATCCCTGGGTTTGGAAGATCCCCTGGAGCAGGAAATGGCAACCCACTCTAGTACTCTTGCCTGGAGAGAGTGAGCCTGGTAGGCTACAGTCCTCGGGGTCCCAAAGAGTCAGACACGACTGAGCGACTTCACTTTCACTTTCAGTGTGCATCTGTTAATACTCCCAATTTATCCCTCCCCCTCTTCCCCTTTGGTAACCATAAATGTGTTTCTTTGTCTATGAGTCTGTCTTTGTTTCATATACAAGTTTGTTTGTACTATTTTTTAGATTCCATATAGAAATGATATAATATTTGACTTTCTGACTTACTTCACTTAGTCTGATAATCTCTAGGTCCATCCATGTTGCTGCCAATGGCACTATTTCATTATTTTCATGGCTGAGTAATATTCCGTTGTATATTTGTACCACATCTTCTTATCCATTCATCTGTGAATGGACATTTAGGTTGTTTCTATGTCTTGACAGTTATAAATAATGCTTCAAAGAACATGAGTTACATGTATCTTTTCCAATCCAAGTTCTCTCCAGGTATATGCCCGAGAATGGGATTGCTGGATCAGATGATATCTCTAGGTTTTTTGAGGGACCTCCATATTATTTTCCTCAGTAGCTGCACCAATTTACATTCCCATAAACAGTGTAGGGGGCTTCCCTGGTGGCTCAGAGGTTAAAGCGTCTGGCTGCAATGTGGGAGACCTGGGTTCGATCCCTGGCTCAGGAAGATCCCCTGGAGAAGGAAATGACAACCCACTCCAGTGTTCTTGCCTGGAGAATCCCATGGATGGGGGAGCCTGATGGGCTACAGTCCACGGGGTCGCAAAGAGTCAGACACGACTGAGCAACTTCACTTCACTTCAAACAGTGTAGGAGGATTCCCCTTTCTCCAAACCCTCTCCAGAATGTATTATGCTAAATGAATTCTTTAAAAAAATCTTTATTTTTAATTAGAGGATAATTACTTTACAATATTGTGATGGTTTCTGCCATACATTAACATGAATTGGCCAAATGTCCCCTCCCTCTTGAACCCCTCTCCCGCCTTCCCTCCCATCCAACCACTCTGGGTTGTCACAGAGCACAGGCTTTGGGCTCCCTGTGGCAAACTCCCACTGGCTACCTATTTTACATACGGCAATGTATACGTTTCAATGCTATTCTCTCAAATCATCCCACCCTCTTCTTCCCCCACCGTGTCCACAAGTCTGTTCTTTATGGCGCCATCTCGTTTGCTGCCCTGCAAGTATGATCATCAGTACTATCTTTCTAGATTCCATATATACATATTAATATATTTGTCTTTCTCTTTCTGACTTACTTCACTCTGCATAATAGGCTCTAGGTTCATCCATCTCATTAGAACGGACTCAAATGCGTTCCTTTTTATAGCTGGGTAATAGTCCATTGTGTATATGAACTACAACTTCCTTATCCATTCATCTGTTGATGGTCATCTAAGTTGCTTCCGTATCCTAGCTATTGTAAATAGTGCTGCAATGAACACTGGGGTACACGTGTCTTTTTCAATTACAGTTTCCTCAGGGTATATGGCCAGTAATGGGATTGTTGGGTCATATGATAGTTTTATTCTTAGTTTTTAAAGGAATCTCCGTATGTTCTCCATAGTGGCTATATCAATTTACATTTCCACAGCAGTATAAGAAGGTTCCCTTTTCTCCAAACCCTCTAAATGACTTTTTAAAAGGGGTCATTTCCCCATCTCCACCAGCCTAAAACTATGAACGAGGGAAAAAAACAAACTTGCACTGGGGCCAAAATGACTATCCATATTGAAACACACACGCACACACACACACAAGAGGTCCTTCTGTTACAGAAGGTCTTGAACGCATGGATGTGTCCTTTTCAAATGAGCTGGGCAGACACCTGGTCAAAGTGGCCATGGGGATACATGAAATAATCCCCAGCATGTCCCTTCCAGACAGATCTCCAAAGGGAGAACCATCTGAGTGAGGGTCACAGGAATAAGCACTGTTCCTGGTTCCCCAGCTCCTGTTAGGGAGAACTGTGCCCTGCAGACCAACAACGCTTTTACTGTGTAGTACAAAAAAACAGGATTCAGAGAGGTCAGGGGGGGCCTTTCAGCAGAAACAAAGCTAAGACCCCCATCTCCCAGGTCAATGCTACTCTAAGCGGGGTGGGGGCGCATCCACAGAGCAGGGCCAGTCCACAGAGTTTCTGGTCTCTAAAGTACCAAAACTGAGGGTAAGTGTTAACTTTTACAGCCAGTGGACAGGGTAATTTTATGTCTTTGAATCTCATAATAAAATTGAAGGCTTGTATTTTAGGCTTCTTTTTTTATTTCACTTTTCTAGTAATTTATTTTTATGGTAACAGTCTGTGATGGTTTAGAATTTTAAAAGCTGGTTCTGTTTCTGTCGACACCCAGAGTCCCCAGACTCTTCTACCAAGATCACTGCACCCTCTCCCCCAATCCTTCCTACCTCAGGCTCACCCAGGGTCTCCTCCACCCACCCTTCACCCTTCCTTTCCAGGAGGTGCCTCCCCTTAGACAGGTGAACTTTCCCGGAGCCCCTCCAATGCATGCGCTGTGGACACCAATTCCTGTGAGCCATCCTGAGCTCAGGGCCAAAAGGAAGTCAAGTGATTAATCAGTCCTCCATCCACACAGCTACAATAACACAGGACTCTGGTCCCAGAAAGGCTTCCCTGGTGGCTCAGTGGTAAAGAATCCATCTGCAATGCAGGAGACCTGGGTTTGATCCCTGGGTCGGGAAAATTCCCTGAAGGAGGATATGGCAACCCTCTCCAGTAGTCTTGCCTGGAGAATCCCATGGACAGAAGAGTCTGGCGGGCTACAGTCCATGGAGTCACGAAGAGTCAGCACGACTTAGCAGTTAAACAACAATGACAACAACTAGTCTCAGAAAGCAGTCACGGTACAAGAAGAAAGGACTGGAAACCTGTCAGTGGCTCTTACCCACATTAATTAACCCAAGAGAGAACCTCAGCATGTCTGACAGATGCTGTCTATTCATCATCTCAACCTGGGATGAAAAGTGAAGGAGACTTTGCCTCTATCCTCCAGGGAGATGGGGATACATGGAGAGATCCCACACTGGCTTGGAGAGAAAGGAGAGATTATTTACAGAGTGAGTCATGTGTGTGAGTGAGTGTGTGTGAGTGCATGAGTGTGCACAAATGTGTGAGCGTGCATGCATGAGACTGTGCGCACATAAGAGAGAGTATGCACATCATAGAGAGTGTGTCTGTGTGTGTGGCATCAGGTATGATGAAGTATTATGGGAAGGGAAGGGGATGTGGAGAAAACATTAGCTCTGCCCAACAGGACCCACTGAACAACCCTTTACAAGGGAGCCTGAGCTAGTGGGGAGGAGGACCTGGAGAGAAGGATTTAAACACATACATCTCCTTGAAAATGAATGGAGAGAAAACCAGACAGATGGCAATGATGGCCATGACCTAGCAGAAGGAACAAAAGAAACCCCAGGAAACAGCAGAGTCAGGCAGCACCACCCGTTCTCAGAGTATGGACACTATGCGGGCTCAGTGTCTGTCTCGGTTCCAGGGAGACCACATTGTTTCAGAATTTCCAGAGACAAAAGGATAGTAATTTTAATTTTAATTTTCAGCACCTCTCAGTTATTAAGACATGTGTCAACCATGGATCAGAAAGGCAGGGAGTCAAGGGGGATGTAAATGAGCAAGTGTTCTGCTAAGTTGCTGCACTTTTCTGGGTATTTGAAATTAAAAAAAAATTTTTTTCAAGTAAACCAGAGAACAGATGCATGATGCTGTTTTGAAACTTCTTGCCATGAACGGGGAGCTCTGATTAGAGCCTGTCCAAACTGGGCATGCCTTGGGAAGACAACTGCTCTGCTGTTCCCTGTCTGGCCCAGGGACAAGACAAGGGGTGGCCCCTGCCCTGACCTCCACCCTGCACCCCCACCTTTCCCTGAGGCCAGCATTGCTAACCCAATGCGGTTATTATCAATGGGCAGCAGCTCTCTAGATACAACATAGGCACCTCATGGGCTTTGAGAAGAAGGACTGAGATGTAGGCACCTCATGGGCTTTGAGAAGAAGGACTGAGATGTAGGCACCTCATGGGCTTTGAGAAGGAGGACTGAGATGGAGTTCCCATGCATGCCACAAGCAGAGGGCCAGGGAGGTAACAAGCACCCTCAGCTGATTTTCTTTCCAAAGCCTGTGGCTACCATCAAGCTGGCTCAACAGCCTGTCCTGCCCCACTCCAGGCAGGCCACACACAGGACTCAGCTGCCTAGCACATGGCCAAAGTCAAGCACCAACATTTCCTAAGACGACACTCATGTCCCAGGAACCACAGAAAGAAATCTGAGCACAAAGAGTGAAGGCTGTTTCATTTTAATTGCACCCCAGGCATACCATCTAAGCACCCCCCTTCTGTTACACCTCTTCCAGGATTACTCATCTTTGACGCCAACAGGAAAACATCATGAACTTGAAACCCCATCATCTGGATTTGTGGATGACTGTACTTCAGTGCCTGCACTAGCAGGATACAAATAAAATGAAACCAAACTTTTCTACCTAAGACCTGTTTCTCTCTGACATTCGTTGTTTCAGCTCATCCTGAAGCCACATGCCAGGATCTTCACTCCCCACTGGTGATGTGAAGGGAGTAAGGCCAGTCCTCCTGCTCAAGAAATTTCCAGTTTACACAGAGCCACAATGAATACAACGCCTTCCGCTGCCCTCCCGCATCTTCTCCGCTTTCTTTTGCAGTGTGTTCATGTGATCTACTGGGGTGGCTATGGTTTTAATTTTTATTTTTTTTATCATCAACACTGCATCTTTCAGACATCCCTGGTGGTCCAGCGGTTAGGAGTCCTCCTGTCGATGCAGGGGACACAGGTTCTATCCCAGCCCAGGAAGATTCCACATGCTGCAGAGCCACTGAGTCCATTCGTCACAGCTGTTGAGCCCGTGCTCCACAACAAGAGAAGCCACTGCAATGAGAAGCCCACGCCGCAACTAGAGAAGGCCTGCACACAGCAACAATGACCCAGCACAGTCACAAATAAATACATTTAAAACAAAACACAACATCTTTCTCTTCCAGTCCTATCTCCAGAAACAAAATGGAGAAGATTTTCTTTGAGAAATTAAGGCATAAGAAAACAGGTGTGGGATCTACCAACCTATCTGAGAAACACCCTTTTTTTTCCCCCTACACGCATTTCGTACCACAGACTCCGTGGCAGAGCTCAAGAGTCATTTGTTTGCAGAAGCCAACCACCTCCCAGATCTAAACTGTTAGTTTAGATCATACGATCATACATAAACCCAAGCAGAAAGCCGGGACATCTTTTTCCCAGCTGAGTCAGAAGAGAGATGATG
Organism: Bubalus kerabau; assembly: GCF_029407905.1. NCBI lineage: Eukaryota > Metazoa > Chordata > Mammalia > Artiodactyla > Bovidae > Bubalus > Bubalus kerabau. Next base: position 116,930,903 of record NC_073626.1, read on the forward strand.
GTTTTACAAACTGGCCAGGGGACAAAGGTAACTGCTTCTTCCACCTTCAGGAAGACCCAACCATTGCCCAAGCCCTGGGCGTTGTCAAAGTGTGGCGAGTGTGCTTTCTATCCTGAACGCTATTTAAAGGATGATAAGAAACGCAAACTCATCTGTGATATGGCTTTCAAGTTATAAATGTCAATGACAGCCAGTCTGCTGCGTTGGGAACTCCTCCAACAGGTTGACAACGGCCCAATTCCACGGCTCTGGAGGAGGCCGACAGACAGCTGCTCTTTCAGCAGTTATTTCGAAAGGAGCCAAGAGGCCCTTCCAAAGGCAGCTAGGTGTTGGCGTGCTGAAGGGGGAAGGTGACGCCATTCCTGGTGGCAGACAGGCACACCCAGGAGTGCCACGAGATGCCAACATGTCTGCCTGCTCCATGGAGACTGTTAACCCAACAGAGTACAGGGGGCAAAAGATATCACAGGGGAGCCAGAAAGATGCATATCCTTCCCAGAGCACAGGCCACAGCACCTGGGTACCAGGGACCACAGACCCAGTCCTGAGTCTTCACCATGTCAGCCTGCTAATGCCCCCAGCTGCCACACTTGGCAACTCTTGGAGGGCAGTGAACGAACTTCCCTATCTGTCAACACTACACTAGTTTCAGACAGACCCTGGAAGACAGATGGTTTAACTAAACCAGTCTCTGAAATGAAGCTCATTCCCTTTAAGTCATGTGTGTGTGATGTGGGGGTGGGGAGGGTGTGTAAGATGGATTAAATATGCTTGTTCCATCTCAGACAAAATCCCATATCTTTAGAGATGCAAAATCTCTTTGAGGTTCTGAAGGAGACACTTCTTATTTTCTCTGGTTTCTCCCAGCGGGACAAACTCTCAAGGTGACAGGGAGAAGCCTCTGATAAAAGTCATGTGGTCACATGATTTGAGTTCTAACTAAGGCTTTTATTCACAGACATTCATCTGCTTGTCAGTTGCTGGGGTAGTTTTTCTTCTGTGATGTTGTTAAGGACAAAATTTGTTCAAAGACCACACACATGAAAGAAACACCAATTATGAATGCTTAATGTTTCATTCTGCTGGCCCCATAACCTCAACACCCAAATCTATCAGCCTGTAAAATCCAAAATTTCTGCTCCCAAGTTGAAAGTCTGATTTACCAAGGTGACTCTCAAAGGTAGCTTAGATCATGGTTTTAAGCACTCAGGACTATTCGTACTAGAACAGGAGCATACTTAGCAAATTGCTTCCTCCATAAAATACGTTCGTAACTGCGGCTAAGGAAAATATACTCTTTTACAACATTCTTTGATACGGACACAGTTCAGAGATCATGCAGTCATCATGAGTCACACTCTCCAGTTCATTGGCTTTGTTATGTTCACACCACGATCCTCTGTGTCTGAAGGGGCCCGCACTTCTATCTAAGAGTACCTGGCCAAGATTCAGTTCGATACAGTTATGTTTGATAACGACTAAATACAGTAATAGATGGCCTTCTGCTCCAGTCACTTTACTAATTCGAAGCAGATAAAACATACTTGCCCAATTAACCCAAATGATAAATTTCACCAGGTCTTAACCAGATAGCCAGAAACGTACATGCCCTTGGGGCTGAGTCGCACTAGAAGAGTGATCCCCTGGCGCTTTGGGTCTTGATGGTTCCAAATGCTCTGACTCAAGTACTCAGTCCTCTCCCTAAGGGCAAATATCCCAGTCTGTGCTTAAATATCTGTTTATCATAGTACTTACATGGCCTGATGGCTCTGCCTCCAAAGTCCACGTTAGAACAGTAATCACTCCTGCAATCACAAAGACAAAGACATCTTTAAGTTTCTCCTCTTTACGGACTTGAGCCACTGCAAACAGAGAGGCTGACAAAGCGCTTCTACGAACTATGCCTCACAGTTTGGAACCCAACTGCCTTTTAAGATAAACACCTAAAAATAGCTAGATGAGAATTCCCTATCACTCCAACACCCAGAGGCATATCTCTAAAAAATTACATTATCTCACTTGTTAGGATCCAAATCCATCCATTATTAGTTCAGCAGGAATAAGGCTCCATTTGGCAAAGATGGAGCATCTCCACAAAACCACTCTCTTGTTCTAAGTCTCAGGAGGCACTAAACCAAAGCTTTTACCAGTCCTAATGCTTTCCGGACTGGACTACATTAATTCATACACACAGTCTCAAGTATATGCATACACACAATTTTAAAAATACATAGCTCTGTGACAAAAAAACCAAGGAGTTTGCAGTACACGATAAAGCCAATTGAATGACAAGCCTGTTCATTTAAATATAACAGATTACTTGCAGCTGCTTCACCTTGAAAAAGCAAACCAGAAGAGCAGTAAAAAGCCATTTTAGAAATATATCTACTATGTGCTTGTGATATCACTAATATTTTCCCTAAATAACACTCCTTTTCAGTAAAAGGGAAAAAACAGTCCTTTTACAGATAACATACAGTGTGTTTCTGATATTCATGGAATTTATCAGCAGATAATTATAAAACTGAGAGCTCAGTAGAGAGAGAGGGAAGGAGGGAGAGAAAATAAGGATCATACTGCACAGATCCACCTTCAAGCTGACTATCCAGAAGTTTTTTAAAACTAGCCAACAGGTCTACCTCTTTCGTAAGCCCCTCGTGGAAGAACATGTACCATCTTCTGCTGAAAAACATTTGATAAAGTTTTGCTTTTTATTTCCAAATATGGTCTGCAACATATAACTTCCCTTCACAGTACTAACATTTTTGTATGTGTCAACAATCTCTGGACAATAGCAGAGGGCTGTGTACTGGGGTAACTTATAAGAGCTGATTCAATCTATTACCATTCCAAAACCATGATTTCCATGAAACAGTCTGGCCTCAAATGTTTGCTAAGGAAGGGTAGAAGGCTGGAAGGGTACCAAATCAATGCCAGTGATCACATGACCCTTTTAATACCAGCTATTATCTGAGATAGCTTTGAGGTGAAGGAATGGGTTGTGAAACTGGGTTATCATGATACAGGAAAAGCTACTATCTCCTGTAAGCAGCACCAAGATATATTTAGAGAAAACAATCCTAAGCACCTTCATCAACATCAAAAATACATTCTTTTGTAGTGGTATCAGCTAACAAAATGAACACCTGTGTGGCTCCGACCTGAATAATATCAACTTACTTTCAGTGCTCTTTTCTGTATGTTTTCATAAACACCTAATTTGTTGTATTACATGGTAGTTTGCCTCGGGATAGTGTGATCCAGTGCACAGGCTGTGGTAGCTAATGAATCACACGGTAGTGAGACTGGTATGATTCATAAGTCAAAATGTTCATCATGTGCCAAAAGGGAAAAAAAAGTTCATTATCTTTTACCTCCCCCAATGCTTTCAAATCTGGATTTTTTATTCTTTCATAATACTCATACTAATAAAGAACTCAATCTTGACTTCACCTTAAAAATCAGGCAAACTACTCCCTGAGTCATATGAAAATATACATGAGTAAAATTCATGGTCACCAAGAAGCCCAAAGGCCATTCATTTTTATCCTCAGCAAAACTTTAAAGTTCAGCTAATCTTAAATATCATTTCCTACAGAACCACATATATAATATTAATGAAAGTTTAGAACTATTTTTAGCTGTGTTTATAGGCAAATGTCTTAGATAAATGTTCTCCATCCCCATTTTCCAAATAGCACCACTCCATAGCTTTCATCAAGATTTTACCCAAAAGTATCTTTTCTGTAAATTCCCTCAATCTCATCTTGGGTGTATGCTTTGATTTCCCACCTTAATTAAACCTAACTGTGAAAACACTTGTAAATAGATTCTTCAGGCAAGAATACTGGAATAGGTAGCAGTCCCCTTCTTCGGGGAATCTTCCTGACCCAGGGATTGAACCCGGGTCTCCTACATCGCAGGTGGATTCTCTACCGTCTGAGCCACCAGGGAAACCCGAAATAGAGATCATGGGAGTGCAACTCAATCTAAAAAGAATAAGATAGCAATCATTGGGGATGGACAGTGAAAGAGTAGTTAGGAAAAACTGGAGCATCATTTTCAGACATTTACCCCTCTCAATTTATAATTTGGATAAAATATATTATGGATGACCCACAAACAAAATAACCTGCTTGATGAGTTCTGCCCTCTAGAGTGGCATTCTATTAGAAATCTGCATCTGAGTATCTTGCCTATCGCCCCTTCCCCATTCAAAGCATCTTGAAAGGGGAGCCATGATAAACCCAGCTTGTTGAAGGACCACCTCTGCAGTATCTACTCTGCATCTGATGACACAGGATGACAGAGGCCAATTCCAGGCATGTGGATCTCACACCTCCCTGTCCCTAATGCCTTTCAACACTGTCATCTATCAGGTTGATCCCTTTTCAGTTTTACACTCAAGAGTCCCTCTTCTTACTTCCTATGGACAGCACCTCTCCAAATGGAGACTCTCAGAATCCTGATGTAACCTCAGATACAACTCCAAGCAGACTTTCCCTCCCCACTTTTCCACAGTTTAAGCAAAGCTGACTCACTGAGAGCACCAAAGCTGTCCCGTATATAGATTCATGTGAGCAAATAGTTCAAGGGAGCCTACTGCTCTGCCGAAAATATCTTCATGCCTAGAACAAAGATTTTCAATGATGAGACCACTGAATGGTACACATTAGAAACAAATCATGACCATCATTATACGCCTTACTTATTTAAATTTTTTCAATTCTTTAAAGAAGTTTTTAAAATTGAAATGTAGTTGATGTACAACTTCATGTTAGTTTCAGGTATACAGCACAGCAATTCAGTTCATGCATATGTATATACACACATACACACTTCTTCAAATTTTCTTCCCTTACAGGTTATTACAAAATATTGAGTATAATTCCATATTGTTTTAAGTCATTCAATCTCCCCTAAAGAACATCAGATAGTCACAGAGGAAAGAAGTCCCATAATTACAATCCTGGCTTGATATGGCTTTCACCTTGGGTTGGGCAGACTGACTAAATGTACTGCAAGCGCAATGCCGCCCAGTAACAAAGATCTAGAGTGGACCTTGACAACAGAACTTGCATAATTGACCTTTGCTTGGTTTTGTCTCATCAAGGCTCCACAGAGAGCGTCCCAAAGTAAACTCCAATCTAAATCTGCCCCCCAAGGCTCCCACTGCCTGGACACAAACACAAGGCCCAATCTCACAACCAAAGCCTCTATCTTCTTGGGTCTGAGGCAGAGGCAACCTCAGTGTCTCTGTCAGAAATGATGGGGAGACTCACAGACTATCACAGACAAAAAGCGCAGCTGCCACATCCGAGGGGCAGCGAATCCTCTACAAATGTTAGTGATTATTACTATTGTGTTATTACTGCTATCAGAGAATAATAAACTAATAGGAAAATAAAAGGGCAGTTCTAGAACCAGTCAGAAGTCTGGAAGCACAGCCTGGTGGTGCCCAATGCGTTACATCTTCATTTTGCTAACAGCTATTTTGGCAGGTGGTGGCTCAGGAATAAAGAATCGACATGCAATGCAGGAAATATGGGTTCAATCTGTGGGTCAGGAAGATCCCCTGGAGAAGGAAATGGCAATCCACTCCAGCATTCTTGCCTGGGAAATCCCATGGACAGAGGAGCCTGGCGGGCTATACTTCATGGGTTTGCAAAGAGTCAGACACAACTTAGCAACCACATCACCACCATTTTATCAGGCAGGTGTGGCAATTACAATGATTCAGCGGCTTGGACCCTGGAATACCCTTACTTAACAAGACTGTTACCCTGTAGATGGTTCCCAGGTGAAGTGCTTGATTTACAAATTAGAAAAAAATATTCAAATCTTGCAACGTTCCAATTCATCACTAACTTGAACTAGAGAGAGAATACTTGTAGCCAAAAAAGTTTATCCAAGATTTTATCAAGACATGATGACGGCAGGTCAGGGGACCACTTATGTAGGCTTGCAACTATTTTTAACATTGACAGTGTCACAAAAGATCCCCTTTACAAAACTTGTACATAATCCCAAACAAAACTTGCTATTTTCATAAAAATTATTTTAATGAGGCACAAGGGAAATTCATCTTAAAATTCTGTTTTTGGAACCATCCCCACATTACACCTGTTTCTCTCCCACAGCCCAACAGTTCTCAATGTATAGGCCCAGATCCAGAAACACCAACATCGTCTGGGAAGTTGGGGATGCAAAATCTCCGACCCGGCCACCACACTCCTACCGAATCAGAAGTTCAACTGGGGCCCAGAAATCTGTCCATACAAGCCCCCCAGGAGATGGTGATGTACCCTCAAGTCCGAGAAGTGCTGACAATACACTCTTCACATGCGGCCGGGGACACCACTTCAGGCAGCTCTTTTCCCTAAAAGACGATCTGGCATTTTTCTGTTCCTTAAAAACCCGCTATAAGATGATGTCAGCTGTTCCCTTCTATTTTTAATTCCTCATGATGAGGCTGAAGATGATTCATTCGGCACCTTATGTGATCACTTAAATAGTAAGGCTCCCTGTATCCCACCCCTAATGGAAGGTGACTGCTGCCTGTTAGCGCTGATGTAATTACAAGAACGATTCAGCAACAAAAGCCTGTCCTTTATCAACCTCAGTGAAAGCTGTAATAGAGAGTTATAATTATAATGCTCCATTCTTTTCCATAATGTGTTCATAATAATGTATCCTTTGAAACTGATCATACCACATGTCATAACAAGGAAACACACAACCCGGGATCAAATTTAGTTTATTGTAAATAGAAATCAAAACTGTAAGTGTTTGGGCAAATCCTTTCAACTGACAGGAAACAAGGATGCATTAACCATCTGGCTTGATCTCACTTATCTACATGGAATATGAAAAAAAGAAAGTTGACTTAAGGCTTTCCATGGGCCCTAAGGTGACCTCAATACTGAAAGGTCTTATCACCAGACATCACCCATCATCTGATTATCAAAGCGGGAAGCATTAAGGGGCATTTCTGAAATAATAAATAACCCTTTTCTATACCTTTAATTTGTTGAAGTGTGTATTAATTCGAAGTTGATATCCTACCTTCTGTGAGGCCTCCTGATGGATTGTGACTACCGATGTTATTATTAATTTCCCTTTCCTTTTTGATTAATTTCACACTTAGGCTGGAGAAGAAAGGCGAGATTAATGATGTCTGGAAGACAATGTTTGGTTCTTGTAAGATACTAAATTAACTTCAAGTGTTCAAGTAAACAGAAAACCCAGATAAGGATATGATAATGGAATCATATCCCAAAGATGTCTGAGGTGCCATGCAAATACCCACCCATAACCCCAGGGAGGGTGTGAGCTGTGAACTCCAGTTAATACTCTTCTGGGATGTAAGGAGAATGAAAGCTGGAATTCTGAAGATCTCAGTACACGCTGATAAACTTGTGCCCCTACCAGTGACTGCAGCCATGCGTTTATTTATCATACTATAATTCTCGATTTTGCAAGGGTCCCTCTGTGTATTACTTAGCCTCTTCACACCCTTCTTGTCATCTCTCCTATCTCTAGGACAATCTCAGGATTCCTTGCCCAACATGTGAAGAGTCAGATCTCCTTCAGAGGATATACAGAAAAGGAGTATAAACTCAGTTGTGTGATGCACTTTAATAGTCAGGGAACTGTGTGTGTATATGCCAATCCTATTTCCAATAACAATGTCTACATTCTTTGAGAACCTTCTATGTGCCAAGACACTAGAAGCTTGACACTAGTATAAGTCATCTAACATAACAAAAGCTCTTGGAGGTACTATTGATACTATACACATTTTACAGATCAAGAAACAAAGGCTTAGAAACCTAAATATCTTGCATAGGTAGCCACCATTTTCATATTGATCTGTCAGGCTCCCAAGCCTGAAGTCTTCCATATCATACTGCTTCCCTGGGAGTGCAAAGAAAGAGAACACTTACACCTGCATGGACTTTATTCCAGATGACCTAGAAGCTACAGGCATGCCATTATCCTCTAAGAAACTTTCCTGCCTACTCTAGCTCCACTGACCCAAGTCTTCTTTAAAGTCTAAGATTAAAAAAAATTTTTTTATAATACAGCACAGTTGATTAACAATGATGTGTTAGTCACGGGTGTACAGCAAAGTGATTCAGTTACACCCATACAAGTATCCATTCTTTTTCCATTTAGGTTAGTACAGAATATTAAGCCGAATTTCCTATGCTATACAACAGGTCCTTGTTGGTTATCAGTTTTAAATATAGCCATGTGTACATGTCAATCCCAAACTCCTCTCTATCTCTCCTCCTCCCACCCTTTCCTAGTGGTAACCATTAAGTTCATTCTCTAAGTCTGTAAGTGCTCCTGTTTTGTCAATAGTTTTTTTAATTTACAAAGTTCATTTGTATATATATTGTTTGTTGTATATGTATTGTGTATATATATATATTTTTAGATTTCTGAAGTCTAACATTTAAATAAAATTCAACAATTCTACACTATCTCTTAGACTTTCTCATGTCCATTAGAGTACCCTTATTTTAAGACATCTCCCATCACAAACAAGCCTGCTCAACTAAGACCTATATTCAAGTGCTAAACACAGCCAGCAGTCATCTCTGGCCAGTGTCTAGATCAGGGTTCATCAATATAGTTGTCAGTTACTACATATGGCTATTTAAATTTTAATGACAAGTAAATAACAGTTAAAATTCAGTTCCTTAGCCACACTAGGCACATATCAAGTGTTCCATAGCTTTACATGGCTAGTGGCTGTCACACTGTACAGCAGAGACACAGAACATCTCCATCATGGCAGAAAGTTCTACTAAACAGCACAGGGACATTATTTCAGGACAGCACTTTTTCATCTAACATACTTCCAACACTGTGTAGGAGGACACAGCCTCTTCACGGAACTAATTAAGGGCTTCAGACCTATGAGTTTTCAGATGTCATCTTTTAAGGAATAACACTGAGAAGTTAGGTCACTTAGAAAACTTATAAATAAAGCAAGCAGACCTACCTCATAGCATAGACAGTGTCAGAAACTAGAGGCACTAAGAAGCAATCATTATAAGGCGCTCCATTCAGGAATAACCGCTGTCATGGAACCACAGGTCACGATTCACCAGAACAACCACACAGACACTTGCACAACCACCCACACACATTTCTCTAGGCTCGTCCTCACCAAAGCACTCTCCAGTATTTCTCCTGGGCAAGACAACAGCCCTACATTTGGTCTTTTGTTTCTAATCACCAAGCAAGAAAATCACTTTTCAATCAGACTGGTATTTCCCACCAATCACTCTCAACTGCTTCATTAAAAGTTGGAGAATTAGTAATGAGACAAGCTTTTGGTTTCAGAGACAGTAGGCTCGAAAAGAGAGCCTCAGTCCCCTCAGTGACCCCTGTCCTGGAAGTAGTTACTTAAAAGATTTCCAAGAATTAAAAAATTCGAGAAACTCTGGGTATAGCTAACCTTTGGGGGAGGATCCCAAAATACAGTGTTCGTTACTGTTGGATTAGAACAGCCTTGGGTGGGACTCACTGAGTGATAAAGAGGCAAAGTCACGGGTCTGACCTTTGACTATTACAATCTGCAAATGCCCTGCACGTGGCATTTCTTCTCTCCCTCCATTCTTCATTGCTTTCTCCTTCCTCCTTCCCCACTATCATTGGACCTCTAGGATTGAATGCCATGCCCAAGACAAGCCAACCTTCACGGCTGCTGACATTGGTCCAGAAAGTGGTAGATGGATGTCTGAATGCCACCTCCACTGCCAAAGAGAGTTTTCTGAAGAAAATGCAAATCAAGTCATCCTCAGTTAGGAGGAGGTGATGATAAACTAACATGTCCCTTTCTTAGAGCCTACGAAAGTCATCTCTAAACTCCCAACTCAATCACAAGTAAGGCCGACTTCTGCCTCTCCTGTCGGCATTACTCACCTTTGCTTAAGGAGCACAGCCTACTGAAACACTAACTCTAAGGAGAGGCCCAGCATTAACCCTTTCCTCCCCAGTAGCTCACAACAGCATTCTCACCTGGGGGACCTTTCTCCAGCCTCATCCGTCCACCTCCCAATCCATTCCTGACCACCTGCCTGATGAACCTTGGGAAGCACCTCCTAGGCCAGTCCATTCCACGTCAATAAGATAGCCCAAGTGCCACCATCTCGAAGATCAAAACTTAGCCTCTAAGGTTCTCCTGAATTAGGATGGATGGCTCTGCTCAAGCCAACTTGTCTACTTTTTCTCCTTCTTGCCTTCAGGTCTTCCCTGCCCCCAATACAGCCAACTTACCCTCCATAAACATCTGCTCTGGGGAACTCTCGCAGGCCCTGAAATACCCATCACCTCCCATGTGTGGTAAGACCTAACCAGTCAGCTCCTCAAGAACAGGGTGTGTCCTACACTTCCCCAGTATTTTTGCATAGAATTTCAGACCCAGACTCTTACACACAAATCGATGCTCTGCAAGTATTTGATAATCACTGAAAATAGCTTCTGTCCATGCTTGTAAATCCATCATTTCAACAGTGGATTTTCAGACCACTAAGACCCCTTCCATATCCAGTTTGCTCGCTGTGAGCCCAAGGAGGCTCTGGACTCTGTGTTGTGATTCCTACTCCACCATTTTCCAGGAAATGTACTTAACACCTTGGAGTCTCAGCATCCTCTTTTGTGAAACCAAGGCCCTAACAGTAGTAGTAGCTGTAATACCACCATCAACACCCCCCACCAGCTGTGGGCTAGAAACAATGGGAAAGCACTTAGCACAGGGCTGAGCACACAGCAGGCATTCAGTAACTGTTACCTTTACCTCTTTCTCCTATTATTATTAAGTTTCCTTAAAGGGGCTTCCCTTGCGGCTCAGCCGGTAAAGAATCCACCTGCAATGTGGGAGACCTGGGTTTGATCCCTGGGTTGGGAAGATCCCCTGGAGAAGGGGAATGTCTACCTACTCCAGTATTCTGGCCTGAAGAATTCCATGGACTATATGGTCCATGGAGTCGCAAAGAGTCCGACACGACAGAGCGACTTTCACTCACTCACTTCTTTAAGGGAACAAGGAGCATAGTTGCTTTAACATGGTCCTGTAACAGCAAACTGTGTTCAGATCCCAACTCAGCTCAGATCCCAGCTGTAGGACCTTGGGGAAATTATTTCACTCAGCTTCAGAATCTTCAGCTGTAAAAGGGGTTAATAATCCACCTTAAAGGGCTAGTTTAAGAATAAGGAAATACACCTAAAGTTCCCAGTACTTAGTCAGCAATTCACTTCATGTCATTTACTAAACATGATTTTACTTCAGTCAAAACACAACTGAAAAGGGAAAAAAAAAATCCATGTAACCTCACATCCCTGTTACCCCACCCCCTTTCAGTCACATTAACCCCATACACAAGGCCCCAGGCAATCTGAAACTGAGCAGGACGCTGTGGGGGGCTCTCCTGGGCACAAGAGCCTTTCCAAGTGCCCTGTTTCTTCTTTGAGGGAAAAGCTGCGGCCTCCTGAGCTCCAAAAGGGCAAACAGCTACTACTGAGGGAGTGAGGGAACGCAGGAAATAAAGGAAAGAAGTCAAACAACAGTCCAGGGCCTGATTCTGTGCCTCCTGGGGGACGTGGGGAACAATCTGACAGGACTCTGAGCTCCTGTACAGGAACCAGCCTCCCACCCTCCCCGGTGGAAGGAAACCTTCAGGTTGAGCAAAAGCACAAGGACTCCAGATTGGCTGGAACCAGAAGGCTGATGACTGAGACCCCTGGCCCACCCCTCTGCTCCTCCCCACCAACCAATCAGAGGAGGATCACACACCCTGCAGCCCTCACCCCAAATTCGGCCTGTGAAAACTCTGTCCCAAAACCATCGAGGACTTCAGGTCTTTTGAGCACCAGCTGCCCCTGTTATCAACCTTTACTCCACTCCAAACAACCATGATTCGGTCTGTTTGGCCTCACTGTGTGTTGGGGACATGAACTCGGGTTTACCAAAAATTCCAGCTGCCAAGCCCCACCTCCGGGGACATCAGCTAGAGTCTTCACATAGTGAATGCCAGAACATTCCATTCAGAGCTGCAAGGAGACCCATTTCCTGAAGGCAAGTATCTGGGTTCTCACTTCCATCACTTTCCCATCTCCAAATATTCATATCTACTCAGATTTACACTGAAAACCAGCAAGGTCCTTCCTGAAAGGAAAATACACTAAGATAACAAGCTACTTATCAAAAACAAACCTATAATTGAAGCCATTCTAACCAAACAAGAGCCCCATGTGCTAAGAGAGAAAAATCCACAGGTTTGAATATTCAAACAAGTGGTTGAAATGATACTACCCCAGAAAGGCAGCTCCCAGCCAGAATCACACTCCTATTGAAAAGAAACACTACTCTTTCAGCTCAATTTGCAAGTTTCTGAAAACTCAGAGTGGGCAGTCAGAGCAAAGAGAAGCCTGGTGCACCCACTTTTGCCTTGTACGAGGCTCCGGGGTTCATGGCTTCTACCTCCTCCCAGCTCAAGGCCAGGGCCCAGAAGGCCCCAGTGCTGAATCCTTGGCTCAGGTCCCTCCAGGGCTGGGGGTGAGAGGAAGGGCAAGAAGCCAGCATTCCAGGGTGACAGGAATGAGCAGGTAACCAGGTTCCCACCAGAAACATGCGTCTTCCCTGCAATGATCTTACTCCCCAGAGATGAAAGATGACTTCCTTTACCCACCTGGCCACCCCCTTGATGCCCTGGGCTCCCTCATCCCCAAGCACCCACCCGGCCACCCCCTTGATGCCCGGGCTCCCTCAGGCTCACAGGCTTTTATCCCAGTCCCGCTCAGTCAGCTGGTACAAGGACAGTCATTCCCCAGATGCAGGCCAAGGAAGGCTTGCTAGCACCCAGGGCAAGGGAGCTGTGCTTCACAATAGCCCAGGTCTCTAGAGCTGCGGACCCACCAACGGCCGCAGAATCCACTGAGCAGCTCTCTGCCACACGCTTCCTCACCTCCTTTCACTACCACCTCCTCCTCCACGTGTTGTCAGGTTTTCCCCTCGCCCGAATCTGCCTGGGGTTCGTAAGTGTTCCTCATTAAACCTATTAAATTAGCTGGATGTTCCCAGCCTGAGGTTCACCAGAAGTAATCAGATACCATGGCAGAGCAGCAACAGGCATCACGCACTGCTCTCCAATCAGCCATGATCTCCATGACCAGTGACTTTTACAACCACCCTCCTGTTTGCAGATGAAGGAACAGAGGCTCAGAGACTGCAAATAACCAACCCCAAGTCACACAGCTGACAGGTGGCAGCACCAGGATGTGAACCCAACTATCTAACCACAGAGCTCTCCCTTGTAACCTCTGGACCCGTCTCGTACCTTCCAGCCACTCTCCACCATCTGTCCTCTCACTGTCCTTTCACTGGAGGAACGGATGACCTCTTAATAAGCCCAACTCGCCATCATCAGGGGCTGCATGCTGGGTGGAGCAGGGCAGAGGGGACTGGCTGTGTCAACCCCCAGCTGCAGGCAACTCCTCATGAGCACCTCTCCCGAGTGACTCAGGCAAGCCAGAGAGCACTTTGCAGAAATGAACACTGGAGGCTTAAGCTGCAGGCAGGGCTGCACTGCCCCCTCCCAGTCAAGCAAATGTCAGGCAAATGTGTCCAGTGACTTGTTGGGTGCAAATCAGCCTCATTCCTGGGAAACACCAGCGTGCAGAGCTCAGAAATCTGCATTTCACTCCCCACATGACTTTGATGCCCCTTAGGAGCCCCTGGACTGCCCCCCTCTTCCCCAGAGTGGTAGTTCTCAAGGCAGACTTGGGAAGGGAATGAGAGACACCCACCTCAGGAGCTATTGAAGAGATGTGCCATGACCCCCAACAAAAATAAAACCAAAGAAATAAACCAAGAAATCTGGAATCTTCCAGGGAATAAAGACTTAAGGTGGAAAGATGGGAGACAGTGAATGACTTCCTAGCTTTGTGGCCCGGGATAAAGCACTCGTTGCCTTTTCTACTGAGCAACCTCATCATGCTTGAAAGGATGTAACATTCCCAAATATTCATTTAGCAGGCTCATTGTAAAAATAGTGAAGAGAAGGGGGGAGGGGGGCGAGAGAGAGAAAGAGAGAGGGAGAGAGAAAGGAAAGAAAGACAAAGGAAGGAAGGAGAGATGCCTTTTACTTGTCACAGTGACAGGAATAACAGGGACACACACACACACACACACACACACACACACGGATTTAGACCAGCACTCACCAAAAGGAAAACAATGCAAGCTGCTGCTGCTGCTGCTAAGTCACTTCAGTTGTGTCCGACTCTGTGTGACCCCATGGACAGAGGCCCACCAGGCTCCCCCATCCCTGGGATTCTCCAGGCAAGAACCCTGGAGTGGGTTGCCATTTCCTTCTCCAATGCATGAAAGTGAAAAGTGAAAGTTTAGTCGCTCAGTCATGTCCGACTCTTAGCGACCCCATGGACTGCAGCCCACCAGGCTCCTCCACCCATGGGATTTTCCAGGCATGAGTACCGGAGTGGGGTGCCATTGCCTTCTCCAAATGCAAGCTACACATGTATTTTAAATGTTCTAGTAGCCACATTGAAAAGTAAAAAGAAACAGGTGAAATTCATTTCAATGCCGTTTATTTAACCCAATATAGCTAAAATATTATTGTAAAACATATAATCAGCATCTCGACATCATTAATGAAATCTTCTACATTCTTTCCTTCATACTAAGTCTCTAAATGTCAGTGTGTATTTACAGCATATCTCAGTTCAGATTAGCGGCACTTCAAGGGCTCAAACAGCTGCATGTGGCCAGTGGCTGCCACATTCAAGAGTCTGAATTTAGACAGAGAGGGTCAGCTAAAGGGGCTTCCCAGGTGGCTCAGTGGTAAAGAATCTGCCTGCTAATGCAGGAGATGCAGGTTCTGTCCCTGGGTCTGGAAGATCCCCTGGAGAAGGAAATGGCAACCTGCTCCAGTATTCTTGCCTGCGAAATCCCATGGACAGAGGAGCCTAGTAGGCTATATAGTCCATGGGTCACAAAGAGTTGGACACGACTGAGTGATTAAGCATGCAGCCACAGGCAGGTAAAGAGGAAAAAGAAGGGGTGGAAATAAAGCCTTGAACAAAGAACTAAGGGAGTATGGACCCAGTAACATCCATGACCCACAGTCAGTGTTTGTAAGGGGTGAGATGTAATTACCTTCAGACTCAACAGTGAGTACGTTAGCACAGTTGCTAACCAAGGGAAAGCCAGTGTCACCTTTTGGGTGCCCAAAGCACCAAGCCCAAAACTGAAGAATCAAAGTCCGTTACCTCAGTAACATGGCACCCAGTTGCACATCTGCTAGACTCCAAACCTCAATGTGAACTCTCCCTCACATAGAGCTCAGGCCTCCAAGGGAAGTAGCTGACAGCTGCCCTCTCAAGTCCTGTGGGCACAAGCTCCACCCAAGGAAATCAAACAGCAGGGCCCTCCCATCTACAGGCTGTGAAGGGGAAGAAGAACACAGGCAGATGAAGAAAGGAGAAGATGACTTAGCACTTGCGGTGGGCCAAGTATTGGCCCATGATCATGTCCTTGTCCCAACTCTGAGAACTTGGTAATGTTGCTTTACATGGCAAAAGGGACTTTAATGATATGATGCAGTTAAGGATCTCGAGATAGGAAGATTAGCCTGGATTATTCAGATGGGCCCAAGGTTTTATAAAAAGTGTTCTTATAAAACATCAGCAGGAGAGTCAGAATCAGAGAGGTGTGGAATCCCAGAAGCAGAAGTCACAGTAACGTGATCACTTGTTTTGAAGATGAAGGGAGTGTCAAGATCCTCTAGAAGCTGGACAAGTCCAGGAAACAGAGTCTCCCCTTCCAGAAATAATGCAATCGTGTTGACACCTTGATTTTAGCCAGTTGAGACCTCTACTGGTCTCCAGGACTCTAACAAATCAGTATTAAGTCACCAAGTTTGTATCAACTTGTTGCAGCAGCAGTAGAAAACTAGCATACCATCTGTAGAGTGGTCAGCTAGACACACACATGGGTTATGCCCCTGCACGGTGTCAGAAGTAGTAACGGTAGCTGTCCTTGTAGTAATGGTAATGGCCACCGTGTATTGTTGTTTAGGCACTAAGTTGTGTCCAACACTCTTCTGTGACTCCGTGGATTGTAGCCTGCCAGGCTCCTCTGTCCATGGGATTTCCCAGGCAAGAACACTGCAGTGGGTTGCCACTTCCTTCTCCAGCGGATCTTCCTAACCCAGGGTTTGAACCTGAGTTTCCTGCATTGGCAGGCGGACTCTTTACCACTGAGCCGCCTGGGAAGCCCCCTACCATGCACTGAGGGCTAACTCAATCACAAGCACCCTAATTACTTCACCAACATTTTTAAAAATACACTTTTCATTTTGGAATAATTTTCAATTTACTGAAAAGTTTCAAAGATTGTACAGAGTCCCTGTATCTATCTGTTCACCCAGCTTCCTGAATATGCCAACCTCTTACACAATCGTGAAACATTTGTCAAAACCAAAAAATTAACATCAGCACAACACCACTAACGAAACTACAGACTTTCCTTGGATTCCACCAATTGTCACAAATATTTTATCTCCCGAGAACCCTGTGAGGTGAGTACCATTCTAATCGCCATGTGATAAATGAGGATGCTAAGGCTTAATAAGATCCAGTCACTGACTCATGGTCATAACAGTGAACACTAGCAAGGCCTTTCAACTTGATGCCACTGTTTGGCTTTTCAACTTGACCCCTATACCATAAGCTATCCTGGATACCATCACTCCCGTTTTATAGGACAGGAAAGCCCAAGGAGAAGCAAGTTACCCAGAGGCTTGCTACCAGAAGCAGCAGCAAACGTGGGGGTGTCTGACTCCAAAGATGGTCCAGCAACACCATCTCCCGCCTGGACACGGAGGGATGAGAAGCTGCCAGGGCCCATGAAAGCCTCCTGAAATCATGAAAATATGGTAGCTGTGATGTGAAAGGAGGGGATCAGGCCTCCAGACAAAGCCTACCTGTCTAGGGCCACTAGTTAACTATGATTCTCAGGCAGCAAATAGAAACCCAAGGGGCCCCCTAGAGAGTCCCTTACAAGGAGCTTTCTTAGAGGATCGGGCAGCAGAAGGAGCTGCCACCAGTGACTCTCCTGAATCCAACTTCCCTCAGACCTCCAGGATCCTTGCCCTGGGGCCTTTACATGATTACAATGAGCTCCTTGAAAACATTCCTCCCCCAAAGCAATTATATTTCAATTTAAAAAAAAACCAAAAAACAAAAAACATTCATTTCCTGGGGGATCCTGTACCTCCCACCTTTTAGCCCTGAGATTCTACCACTTCAGTCCAAAAAAGTAGAAAGAAGAGCTTTTCCCACTGTGAAGTCATTAACAAACTCACACACAACGACACTCAAGTGAAACAGGAACCAGTGCAAACTCACCTGAACTGCCCACAACAAGCCACCTTGTTCATTCTTCCTCAGTCTTTCCTTCTTTGGTAGCATTCCATGGTTTACAGGTCTCAGAACACTGTGGTAGGGACTATTTTGCTATCTACACATCTCTCTTAGTGATTCTCAAACCAGCACCCTCACCTGGGAGCT
Organism: Bubalus kerabau; assembly: GCF_029407905.1. NCBI lineage: Eukaryota > Metazoa > Chordata > Mammalia > Artiodactyla > Bovidae > Bubalus > Bubalus kerabau. The sequence goes on from NC_073626.1 coordinate 116,948,507, forward strand.
TGTTAGAAATGCAAGTTCTCAGGTCACATTTCAGGCCTAGGGAATCAAACTCTGGGGGATTAGACCCAACAATCAGCATGTTAACAAGCCCTGCTGGTGTTTCTGATGCCTGATAGCTTGAGAACCACTAAACTCTATAACCCCTGCAACCCTCCATGGCCGACTTATATAACCTAGGCGTGTTTGCAAAATTCTCTGTCTGCAGGCAAACACGATGTCATACACCAACTGCAGGCCCAGAGCAGGAGGTCACAGCCTGGCTGGGGCAGCAGTATTCATTCATCACATATTAGGAAGCAGTGTAAGCCAGGACAGGCCAGGCCTGTGTCACGTGCTAAGGACCATCCTTGGCTTCAACAGAAGAGAGCCTCCCTGGTGGCTCTGATGGTAAAGAGTCTGCCTGCAATATGGGAGGCCCGGTACAATCCCTGGGTTGAAAAGATCTCCTAGAGAAGGAAATGGCAACCCACTCCAGTATTCTTGCCAGGAAAATCCCATGGATGGAAGAGCCTAAAGGGTTACAGTCCATGGAGTCACAAAGAGTTGGACACGACCGAGAGACTAACACACACACACACAAGGGAGGAGAGCTTGAAGGCATCAGTCAAGCAAACCTATAGATGAACAGAAACTATAAACTGGCAAACACTGTGAAAGAAAGAAATGGGAGTGCCATAACACAGAATGACAGGGTTCTCTTCTCACCTCAGTGGTCAAGGGAGGCCTCCCTGAGGAAAAGACACTTAGACTAAGACACAGAGGAGGAGCAGGAGTCGGCCAGGCAAAGAGGGAAGGAGGCGAACATTCACAATATAGAGAAAAGCTTGTGCAAAGGCCCTGGCAGCAGGAGAAAGAATGGTGCTTTGGAGATGCTGAGAGAAGCCAGGGTGGGCAGAAAACAGAGAAGGAAGCAGGAGGAGTCCTTGGGAAATAAGAGAAGCTGTCCAGCCTTGTATCCTGCTGCACCTCAGAGGCGTGGTTAGGTGTCTGCGTTGAAGTCTAGACTTGGAAGATCCATGAATTTTAGGTGGAACATTGACAATAAACAATTTATTCAGTTGTGGTCTAAGTGTTCCATGTAAAAAGATAACCCTTACAACAACCCATGAGTAGGTTCTATTAGCATCATCATCTCCATTTTGCAGATGAGGACAGAATGTAAGTTGCCCCAAGTCACCCAGCTAGTGAAGGATTAGAATCCAGTAGGACCAACTTCAGGCTTCCCTGGTGGCTCAGTGGTAAAGAATCCTCCTGCAATGCACTGGAGACACGGGTTTGATCCCTGAATGGGGAAGACCCCTCAAGGAGGGCATGGCAACCCACTCCAGTATTCTTGTCTGAAGAACCCCATGGACAGTGGAGATCGGTGGGCTACAGTCCAGAGTTTTGCAGAGTTGGACATGACTGAAGTGATTGAGCACACCAGGACCAACTTCAGAATCCAAGCTCTGGGTCATCTTGAGACAAGGCCTCTCAGTGGTAGAAGACAGATGGCAGTGATATGGTTTGCATTTCAAAAGCTTGTGGAAGATGCTGTATAGATAGGGAAGAAAAGACAGATGCCGGGGCCATTGCATCTTCCCAGGAAAAAACAGCATGTCTGGGCCTGGGTAGTGGGAGAAAAGATGTTCATCAAGAGAAATATCTGGGTGCAGAGAAACAGTGGTCTCTCCCAGGGGTTGCTTGCCTAGTTCTCAAGCTTTGAACAAAAGTCAGTGCATCCTAACCCATAAGAGCTGAGAGGGCTCCCTGTCCTGGGAGATAAAGCCAAAGCACAGGGTTGTCACTGTGACAGAAACAGAACTTCTTCAACTGGAGCCGCTGTCAGTCTGTAATTTTTTATGGGTGGCACAGCAGTAAGACTCTGCCTGCCGATGCAGGAGACACAGGAGACTTGGGTTCGATCCCTGGGCCAAGAAGATCCCCCAGAGAAGGAAATGGCACCCTACTCCAGTTTTCTTGCCTGGGAAATCTCATGGACAGAGGAGTCTGGCGGGGCGACAGTCCATAGGGTCCCAAAGAGTCGGCCACGACTTAGTGACTAAACAAATAGTTGATTTACTATGTTGTGTTAGTTTCTGGTGTACAGCAAGGTGATTCATTTATGCATATTTGTTTCAGATTCTTTTCCATTGTAGTTTATTATAAGATATCGAATATAGTTCCCTGTGCTAAACAGGACTTGCTGTTTCTATTTTAGTGTGGATATGTTAATCCCAAACCCCTAATCTAGCCCTTCACCCGCCTTTGATAACTGTAAGTTTGTTTTCTATATCCGTGAGTCTGTTTCTGTTTCCTAAATAAGTTCACTTGTATCTCAAACTTTAGCATTCTGAGGAAAAAGTCTGTCGCTTATTCAGAATGGATGTCATTTGCCACCAGGAAAGGTCACCAACAGCAACAGGACCACATCAACAAGGAACAGATTCAAACCTGGAGATAGAGGCTTTCTGCAAGCATCTGAGTGAACAGAGTTTCCTTTAATTTCCTTGACTGCCTCGTAGTTCATCAGGGAAAGTACGACAGCCCATCCCTCAGGGTGGCTGACATTTCCAGAAAAGTCCCGTCTATGGCTTGATGAAATGGTATGGGTCTTGGGGAAGATAGTATTCATCCATTTCCTTGGGTTCCATTTACAGTCCGAGGGGTGTGGTCGGTGTGACCTGACTTTAAAAGGGTGAGCAGGGGTGTGAGGCTTCATTGACTCATCTGACAGAGCCTGAGACCCAAAACCACTGACTGAGAGCTGTGTTGGCAGTGGGGAACCCCACCAGCCACCAGAGCCGCTAGGCTTCCTGTCTTCTGCAGGTCTGGAAGCTGCGGGGCTGCCATTTCCCCATGATGAGCCTGGCTTCAGCCCTCTAACTCACAGATGGGCCAGCTGTGGAGCGTGGCGGACCTCAACAGGAGAGGCGGGGCCTCAATAGGAGAGAGTGGGGACCATTTCCTTATATAAATCAGTCACAGCCTCACTTACTATAGTTGTGAAAAGGCCCCTTGGATTTCAGAGTTCTGAAGAGCTTTGTCTTTGAAGGCTACAGAAGTGGGCAAGCTGTCCTTCTGAAGCCTCTCTGGCAACCATTCCCCACCCACCATTCTTCTGTCCCATACTCTTCTTAGCACTGCCTGCCTTATTGAGCTGCAATGTCTCTGTCTTATACATTGAAACTGTAAAACCTGGAAAGTGAAAAATGCTACATCTTGCTCTTGTTGACAAAAGCATGAAACTAACTGCCTCTTGTTTTGTAGGGCTCTTGTATCTTTTCCCCTAGATGACAGTGAATCTTAAAAAGAGCTACAGGGACTCCCCTGGTGGTCCAATGGTTAAGACTCCATGCTTCCAATGCAGGGGGCATTGGAAGCCCCTGGTAGGGGGCTCAATCCCTGGTAGGGGACTTGGCCAAAAAAAAAAAAAAAAAAAAAGAGAGAGAGAGAGAAAGTGGACTTCCCTGGTGGTTCAGTGGTTAAGAATCCACCCGCCAGTGCCGACATTTTTTCAATCTCTGGTCTGGGAAGATTTCGCATGTCTCAGAGCAACTAAGTCCAGGAGCCACAACTCCTGAGGTCCAAGGGCCTAGAGCCCATGCTCCACAACAAGAGATTACCCCCCGTCCTGTGCCTCAACTAGAGAAAGCCCACACACAGCAATGGAGACCCAGTGCAGTCAAAATTAATTCATTGAAAATAAATAAAATATCATCTGTCAACAACCACAACAAAAAAGTGAGAGAGAGAGAAAGCTACAGCCCTGCCCTTGCTTCACTTGAAGGGGCCAACAAACTTCTAATGACGTAGGAAACATAAAGAGACAGGATGGGAAAGAGAACCCCATCTCTCTGGGCCCGAGCCCCAACAGCATGAGGCCTTGAGGAGCCTCCCTTCCCAAGGAAACATAAGCAACGGTTAAAGCACCATGCAGGGAGCTCTAGGGGAAGTACAGCCGTGATCTCGGAGCTGATGGTCCTCCAGTGGCCTGTAAGATGCCGAGTGAGTGGCTTAATCACCCAGCAGGGCCTAGTACGAGATACACAAAACTCCTCCGAGACAGCGGGCCTGTAAATGGAAAGCATTATCATTTGTAACAGGATTAATAACAACACAGGCTTGAAACCAATAGACATCACTGGATTATTTTTCCAACCTCTTCAGGCAGACCACTGAATTCAAGGGATGGTTTTATTTCTTTGTTTTCAAGCAAGACAGAACTTCCTCCCATAAGACAGCAGGACTGCTGGACTGCCTCCAGGGAATTTACTTCTGATGCATCTGTCCTGCCAATGACAGGCTGCCTGAAGTGCAGGGGTCAAAAAAGCAAAATGAAAACATACAGTCTGGAAGAAGGTCCAGAAGATTTTTACAATTCTGATTAAAAAAAAAAAAGAAGACCAAAGATCTCCAGATCAAGCATCAGTACCTCAAAAATGGCTTAAGGGGAAGCACGGGTGGGGTTTGGGAAATAGGAGGCAGATAGTTAAAAGGTACAAACTTCCATCTGTCTGCTAAGTAAGTACTAGGAATGTAGCATACAGCATGAGAAATACAATTAACATTGCTGTTATACTTGTTACGTTATATTCAGAAGTTGTTAAGACAGTAAATCCTAAGAGTTCACCTCACAAGGAAAAAATGTTTCCATTTGTTTAATGTATCTATATGAGATGATGGATGTTCACTAAACTGATTGTGCTCATCACTTAATGGTGAATGTAAATCATTATGCTGTACAACTGAAACTTATACAGTGCTGTATAAGTATATATCTGTATGTTAAACAAAGTTGTTCAGTTGTGTTCGACTCTTTGCAACTCCAAGGACTATATGGTGCTGGTGGCTTAGTCACTAAGCCGTGTCCAACTCTTGTGATTCCATGGACAGAGAACCCTGGCAGGCTGCAGTCCACGGGATTCTCTAGGCCAGAATACTGGAGTAGGTAACCTTTCCCTTCTCTAGGGGATCTTTCCAACCCAGGGATCGAACCCAGGTCTCCCACATTGCGGGCAGATTCTTTACCCGCTGAGCCACAAGGGAAGCCCATGTATCTGTATATATCTCAATAAGACTGCCATGCTAAGTCACTTCAGTCGTGTCCAACTCTGTGCGACCCCATAAACGGCAGCCCACCAGGCTCCCCGTCCCTGGGATTCTCCAGGCAAGAACACTGGAGTGGGTTGCCATTTCCTTCTCCAGTGCATGAAAGTGAAAAGTGAAAGTGAAGTCATTCAGTCATGTCCGACTCCTAGGGACCCCATGGACTGCAGCCTACCAGGCTCCTCCACCCATGGGATTTCCCAGGCAAGAGTACTGGAGTGGGGTGCCACTGAAGAAAATAAAAACTTAAGAAATGTGGAAGTGTTTGCTAAACTGTGCTTCTTGTACCACCTGGGATGTTGGCTACAAAGGTGGACCCCGTGTCTTGGGACAGGGTTGCAGGGGCTGAGATCTGCCTTTTTAATACGCTCCTTCAGTCCTTTCTTATATAACTGAAATAGGTAAACTACTGCCCTATGGACGGCTGAAGTCTGAGACTGATCCCAACTTTTTTTTTTTTCAAGATTTTTTTTATATGGATCACTTTCAAGTCTTTACTGAATTTGTTACAACATGGCTTCTTCTGTTTTATGTTTTGATTTTGGGGCTGTGAGGCATGTGGGATCTTAGTTCCCTGACCAGGGTTCAAACCTGCAACTCCTGCATTGGAAGGCAAAATATTAAACACTAGACCACTAGGGAAGTCCCCCAACTTTTCTTTTAAAACCATGATAGTCTCAATCATGTCTATGTGTAACTTGGGAGATAAAACAGAGTTCACGATGCTCACCAGCCCAAGTCTCTGGCCCCTAAATCTTTCAACAAGCACTTATTATTTAAAAAAATAAAAAAGACATTGATTTTTACATTTTCTTCCTTTGTTTTCCTTTGGTGAAGTGTCTATGGACTAGCCATGATCTACAAAAGTCAGCATCTGGAGACAGAAAGATGAGGTGTCCCCATGGTGGTGAGCTAGTCCACCTTGCTCCATGAGAAGTTCCTGCAAGTCTCCCTTACTTATGTTTTATCCGCCTGACAATTATGCAAAACACAGACGTTCTTTCCAAATCTAGGTCTCGGAAGGCATAGAGGGAAGGTGAATCAAGTCACATCAGTCGTGTCCGAGGGATGGGGGTTAAATTTGGCAAAAGCCCAAGTCACAACAGCCTCAGGCCCAGACATGTGGCACTTTCTCCCACTGAGTCACAGAGCCTCACAGAGATATAGCGATGGGGCTGAAGTGGAAGTCATTCATCATGTAACTTTGAACAGATATCCTATTACCAGATCACACCACCCAGAGTGTGCGCTCTCGCCATCATTTTGTAACTCCTCTAATTATCTCGTGGAAAGCATGATTAGATCATATTATGTTTTCTTGTGTTAAAAACATGTAGTTCTTACATATAACATTTAAGATTCTCTAGGGTGATGTTAATCCTAATACGCATTTTCCCACTTTTCAAATACATTGGGAGGCTCTAAAGATGGAAGCAGCTGGATCTTCTCTTGAGTTCTGAGAGGCTGACTTGCAGAATGGCCGGTGAGGCTGACTGGGCACCAGTGTGGTCTCCTAGCTGCCAGAGATGAAATCTACTACTGGAGATCTCCAGGCATGGGTGTCAGGAGAAAGACATGAGGGTGTTTCCAAATTGACATCTTCTCAACTAGGCCTCCATGTCTTTGGTGTATTACCTGCCCAGTGGCAGTCATGAACTAGGGAGCAACAAACATTGATAGCTTCGCTACACAGACACCAAGAGAGCCAGAGCTCAGAAAAATATGGCGGATCTTGATTTGAGGGTTTGCTTTTTAATAGGTGAAGGTCTCCCTCCTTCTCTGTCTCCCTGAATAATCTTGCTGGTGTTTAAGACAGGATTGAACAAGCTGCCATCTAAATCCTAAGATGCCAGGGGAAGGGAACACCATGTACTGGGCTCCATTTAGGTGCTCAGCCCACTGGCGAGCACTTCATTCACTTCCTGATGTCTAACAGCCACTGTGTGTGCCGCTTATCTGGTTATTTTCAGTGGCCGCCTCCAAACAGTCCCAGCCCTAGCCTGTGCCCTGACCAGCTGGCACCCGTGGATTACATCACCAGGGCTCCACTGCCTGCTGGCTTCCCAATGGTTGTGCCCAGCAGTAGATTGGAGAATAGAAGAGACAGGGCAAGGTATTTCTTCCCAGCTCCATCCCTTCTTGGATGCCACCATCTTGGGGGTAGATTCTTCTTGAACGCTCCTCTCCAGTTCCAGATTCCACTGGGCTCCAGTAACTCTACTTTCTCCCATCCCCCTCAAGACTAGCAGACACACTGGCTTCCCACTGCTGTCCATCCTCGCATGCCTCACAGTACCTGGCCAACGCCTCTATAACCGCTCCTTTCCTTAGTCTTCATTCACACCATCTGGGGTGAATTCTGTTTCTGGTCACATGATCTAATACTG